>NW_003852591.1:2190822-2200156 GCF_000181295.1 Otolemur garnettii | reverse complement strand
CTGCTGGCTTTGGGTAGGAATAAGGAGATATGGCCACTGGGCATTGCATGTCGAGGTGGTATTCCTTGCTCTGGGTACCAGTTTCACAGCCAGGGGGATGAGTTCACATTAAAGAAGATCCCTGATTAGGCACAGCCCTCAACCCGGCTGTTTCAAAGATTCTCAACTCCCACTAAGTGTGTCCAGGATCTCCAGACTCCAGGAGAGCAGGGGTCCATTTGCCTTGGGTTGGGAGATCCAAGTGGCTGCCCAGTTGACAGCCTGCTTATAAGTGTGTGGGAAGATCTGCTTTGACAATCCAGCCTTTGTTGATGATCATGAATTACTCGTCATCATCATGCTAGTTAAAATAACAAATTGACCCAACAAAAGCAAAGACACCCACCAAAGGATATGTTGTGCTTTCCTGGTAGCCTGAGACAGAAAGGGCTTCCACTTTTCTCATGCTTGAGATATGTATGTGCTTGCCTGGGTATTTCTTCTCAGTTTTGAGAATGAAAGTAACAATCCCACCTGCTTTGGGGATGTTCTGTCTAATCTGTATGTGGCCTGTTCCTAGGAAATATGGCATAAACCTTCGCTGTTTTAACATCCCTGCATGCTCATGTGTGTGAATAAGTCAGTGCAGTTGGCTCCAGTGGGTTTCTGCTCAAGGGATACAGTCTACTCTTGTTGTCATTTTCTACTTTGTTCCTTTGACTCAGATAATTATAACCTGTTTTCATTGATGAAATATGAGCTTCTGTGTTAATAAAAATGTATCCAACCATTGCACGCTATTCATTTGAAATCTGCCTGATTCAGTTCCAGAATACTCAATAGCAGCTTGCCTTTAGACTTGAGTAGGTTTTTAAAAATCCATGTAATTAAAACAAATTATAAAAGGCCACCTAATTTCAGTATCTAGCTTGTTGTGTTAATGGGGCACCAAAAGTTTATAGCTTTCTAACAAGGGATACTCCCAAGAGAATATTTATCTGAGGATGGGTTTTTCTTTTCTACTTTGTTTTTATTGTTATAGCTTTGATCTTCAATTTCTCTTTGGGGGAGTAGTAGATCCTCACTTTTCTCATTTGCTGTATCCAAAATGAGCTTAGCAATGTTTCTTAGCATTGCTTGAACATCTTGTCTCACCGTCTTTGTTAGTGTCTTTGAACAGACTCAGAATTTATCACCTTAAAAAAACACAAAACTGGAAGGGACTTTTAAGATGATCAAGTTCAAATGTTTCACCTTTTAGTTGAGAAAAGTTGACCCAAAGAGGTTGAGCTGAGTTTGAGAGAGTGGAATGGACACTGCTTTGGAGACAAAGGGAGGAAAACTCTGGAAGGAAAGCTGCACAAGGAGAAAACTGGTTGTCCTGGGTTTCCAGCCACTTTGATGGCCAGTGTTATATCTTTATCCCCTTTCTCTAGATAACAATGGTTGGTATTTGTGTGTGAGGCATACATTTGTGTGTGAGTGCTTTTCTTGTAATGTTTCACTTAATCCTCATGATCACTCCCATTAGAGAGGTGTTCGTATTAATCCATAGTTTGCAGATGAAGAAACTAAGACTTAGTAGTAAGGTTCGGAAATGTGCAGTTATTAGGGAGCCACGTTTTGATCCCTGGCCTGATTTGAGAACCTACACTCATTACCCTTGCTTATACTGTCTCTTGCATAGTCTTTAGTTAAGCAGTATATTTATGTGTGTGGGCGTGTGTACTTTGCTGTTTCTCAGTGCCAGCTGAAGATAGGGTATTTGTAATGATGATAGCTTTAAAAGGTAACCAATGACCGAAAAGTAAGCAATTAGATTCTATAGGAGAGAATTTCTGCTAAGATTCTGGGAAGAACATCACTGGAAAAAAAAAAAAAAGATTCTGGAAAGAATATTGGAGATAACTCATCTTCTTTAACCATCATTTCTAGACATTCCCTTCCAATGTCTAAAGAGCATCTCTTTTTTTTGTGGCCTCAGGAATTGGAGGTGTGTGAGCAGTCAACACACCTATCTTTCTTGCCATTGCTTTTGTTGAATAAGTATCACTACTCACATTTTAAAATACAAAGAAATTAGAGTCATCAAGTTGAAAATGATCTGACCAGTTTCCTTCCTCCTCAGCTCGCTCAAGTACCACCCTAAATGCTCCAGAAATGCCACCTAATTTTCTGAGTCCTCGCCCAAAGACAGATGTAAATGTAGAACTTTTAAAATTCATTACAATATTCAAACCCCCTGAGAGGAGCTATTGATAAAAAAGTAACTGTTGTCAATCTAATGCTTTTTACCTATCTAGAACCATCTAATCCTTTATTTCTGTTACTGAAACTACATAGAGGTCAGATGCTATTATCACTATAATACTGGAAATTAGAAATATGCATTTAATTTTGTAAGGGTACTTTAAAGTTAGTAATCCAATTCACTACTGGTATTTTAGAGAGAAGGATTTAATAAAAAATATGATGTTCACATCAATAGTATCCCTTTAAGTCTTCCTGCTTACCTTGCATCTCTCTGTGCACCTAATGGGCTGCAGCCAGATATTGCCTGTATATAGCACTGGAGGGAACACAAGATCATTACTTGGGGAGAGAACTAAAGGCTGTTTCGAGGTTCTCACTTTATGGTGGAATAAAATTAATTAATTTTATCCCAATATGCCTTCTGTTACATCTGATGAATATGATCTTGAACATGTACTTAAAGTTTGAGCAGAACAGTGTATTAGGTACTTTTTCATAGGCAATTTCCCTTAGCCTTTGGAAGTGAAGTTACTTATGTTGTGTATTTTCTGAGTGAGGCGTTTTTGATCTGGTGAGTAGAGACCTAGAGTAGAGACGAGAAGTTCTGGGTTTGGGACTCAGCTTCCTGTGTGTTTGTTGACATGGAGCTCTGCCTCAGTTTCTCTGTCCCTGGGCTCTGGACATTTCTTTCCCTATCATAGTATGTAACTGACACTGTTTCATGGCGATTCTTCCCATGCGAGGTAGGATAGATGTCATTTGACTGATGAGGAAGCTGAGTTTCACTCAGGCTTGGTGACTGGTCTGAAGTCCAGCTGTCAGTGAATGATGTATAAGTCTTCTTATCACCTTTTTGTAGTCTATGTCGACTTCCCCAAAGATCATAGTCTGAAAATTTCTTGAGTATTATCAGTAAAGGGTATTGAGGTATTTTATTTGAGACCTCGCTAGATTTTGATGTTATAAAAGAAAAACAATAGCAAAGCAACAAAAACAAAACCAGTCTATTACATATTAGGATCTTGCTGGGAAGTAGCAATGTCTAAGTTCATTAACTCTCTGAAGGAACTAAGAGTGAGCTTCCCAAAAGGTCAGGGTTTTGGTGGTGACCGTGAGGGTATTGGGTTGGCAGGGAGTGAACATTTTGGGCCCTGTTTCAGTCACATGCCCAAGTGCTTCTAACACTAGAACATTGGTTTATGTAATCAAAGTGGTTTCTAACCATCTATCCAAAATGATAGCATAGGAAAAGCCATTTTGCTTGGTTGATTTACAAAATAACAGAACGACGGAGGATCCCTCTCAGAACTGAATTATGAGCTAACATTCATTGGCAATTAGGTTTTCAAAGTATCTCCCCACTGGCTTTCATCTGATGAAGTAAGACTTAAAAAATTTTTTTTTAAATTTTGAAATAGTTTTATACTTGCAAAAACTTACAAAAATAATAATAGCTGGAATTCCCAACTATTCTTTACTCAGCTTCTCCAAATAACCACAGTATGATTACTACCATCAGGAAGTTAACACAGGTTCAATACCATGATCTATAGACCTTACTCAAATTCTGCCAGCTGTTTCACTAAAGACCTTCCTCTGGTCTGCAATCCAGTCCAGGCCCGCATGTTACATTTAGTCGCCATATCCTCATGAATCCTTTAATCTGTAATAGTTCATAGTCATCTGCCAGTTTTTCGTGACCTTCATACTTTTGAAGAGTGTCTGACTAGTCATTTCAGTGACAGCTGTTCACTTTAGGTTCATGTGCTGTTTTCTGATGATTAAAATGAGGTTATGCATTTTGGGTAAGAACACTGTAGAAATGATGTTTTATCCTTCACAGTGTTTTATATCAGGAGGTATAGGATAGATTTGTCCCATTATTCGTGGCTCAGACATTTGGTATTTCAGGCTGGTTTGTAGCCCTTGGGCTATAATATTTCTGTTCAGATGTACCTTTGTTCATTTGGTAACTATGGACTGAGTAACAGCATATATGACGCTTAGCATTGTGATGGCTAGGATGAAATTAACAATGGGGCCAATGGATTTATCGGCCAGTGGATTTATCTGTGATCTAATAGCTCAGGATATTTAGAAATAATTTAAAATGTATAGGAGCGGTTATGGAGTAGTATGTGATTATTTCTTCTGTGGATCACAGTAGACAGGGAGCTTTCCTTGGAGGAAGCCATCCAGATCAGCAACCAAGTCTAGATTGACTATCGATATTTAATCTGCAGGCAAGAGTCTCTTGTCAGAGAGACTGGAGGAATTGAACAGAAAGCAAAGCTGGGAATCATAGTCAGATCCAAGTAAAATCGCAAAAATCACAATTTGAAAACATGCTTAAGTAGGATTCTGTAGCATTTTGTTCCTGCCATTCCTGTTGTGCTTAATGATTGTTTGTAGTCCTTCGCCTCAAACAGGTGGAGTGTTTCTTTAGGGCAAAGGTGATATCACTCACGTCCCTTGGACAGTACCTAACACCAATGTGCCGTAATTATTTTGGGTTATAAACTGAGAACTGAGGAAATTAGTGGAAGTCTTACTACATCTCCTCTACACATAGTGGGTGCTCAATAAGTATTGTGGAAATAAGGTTGGAGAAGTCATCTCCAGACACAGCATCATTGGTCAAAGGAGCAGATGAGAGCCGGGTGACACTGAGTGGGTGGTGAGAAGTGAAGGAAAGAAAGTGAGGGTGTGAGGGCCAGGTAGAGGAGAGCTGGCTGTGCATGGAGGGAAGGAAAAAGCCAGGCCTCCTGCAGGGATCCAGAGCAGGAGCCCAAGAACACAGCAGGCCATTTCCCACAGCCTGCAGTTGGCCTTGCTGGGAGAAACAAAAGCAGATGGAGTGCAAGAGTGCAGAGTTGGGAACTACCCTACCAATTTTCTAGGTAGCTTAAATGGGGAAAAGAAGAAACGCATGTGTGTGTGGGCAGGGGGGAGTCAAGGGTGGAAATTTGAGGAAACTAAAAGGGTATTGGGTATGATGATGAGACCCTCACTGAAGATAGCGGGTGACTGAGACCAGTGGGGTCAGGGAATTGGGAGAGGGACAGAATCAAGGCCCGATGCCCACAGGAGAATTGCAGGTGCTCTGCGGGAGGTCAGAGGACCAACCACACAGATTTTGTCACTAAAGTGGAGGAGCTAAGGCAACAGGAAGGAGCAGAGGAACGTGAGAAAGTGGGGGCAGCCGGGGACAGGGCCCCAGAAAAGCCATCAGAGAGGAGAGATGGGGCAGAATGGAATGGGGGAGGGACTGGGAGCAAGTGTGGAGGGAGGACTTGGTGGGAGAGGACAGAGGAAAGTGGATGGATGGAGATTTGGCTTTGACAGTACATCTAATCCAGGCCCATGTGCCTGGCCTGGGATGCCTCAGGTGCCAGCAGGAAACCTGGGCAGTGGAGGATAAGGAGTTTCAACTTGGAAGATGCTGAGCTGCTCCTTTGGTTTTGAGCTTTATCCCCTGGCTTGGCCCTTTTCCCTTTAGGTCCCTCGCTTCTGCTCTGCCTCCTGGCTTCTCAGCTCAGTATGATCTGGGCACTACTGGGGCCCTCATCTCTGCCCTCAGGAACCGCTTCTGGGGTAAAATGTGATAGTGCTTGATTTTATTGGTTACTCCTTTGTACTAACTAATCCACTCCAAAGGCCAGAATAACTTAGCAGATTTATTTCAGCTAGAAGCAAAATCTATGCCCGATTTGTATCCATTAAGCTAAAAGACCCACCTGGTTTGAACTTCCACCAGGTTCTAAGGCTGTCACTTGGGATCACTGGGCTTGTGGAAAAGTGGAATGCATCCCTTGGCTTGGGGCAGGCTGGAGGTGAGGGTGTGTGCTTGTGAAGGAGTGTGGATATCAGTTGGGGTTTTCTGTGGCTTAACTGGTCCTTTACCATTTCCACTTAGGTGACAGGCAGACAGATTGCATCATAATGGTCTTTCTGGGCTGTTTTAGTCATGAAAAGATTTAGTTTGTTTGGTTTCCAAGTGAAGAAGAAAAAACTTTTTGCTAACACTAGAGTTGCCTGCTACACCCCCTAGGAATTGAAAATCCAGCTGTGTTCTCTCTGTCTCTTGCCCAGTAGCCACTGACCTGCCCTGTTCATGGCTGACTTCCTGCTGCTGATGTTCAAGGCACTGGAGACACCAGCCTGGTTTTCACTGCGCATAGTCATAGCCTCCTTAGCGTGGCAATTAGTTACTGGTTTTCTTTTTGGGTTTTTTTTTTTTTCTTTTCAATTCATTTCATTTCTGCCGCCCCATTAATTTTAATCTTTCTTTTTTTAGGTAGTTATTTCGTGCTGTTGTTTTTTGTTTTATCTTTCATTGCCTTTCCCTCTGCAGTCAACTCTATGACCTGGGAACTGCGGCATCCTTCAAGCAAGCCATTTCTGAAGAAGGTGAAAAGAAGCCTCGATGATTTGCACCTCCTTCTCCTCCACCTCCTTCTCTTCCTCTTCCCTTGCCCGGCCCCTCCTGTGTGTGTGTTTCAGTCAACACAGGAGCCAACACAGGAGTGGAAAATCCTCCAGCACAGCTCAGCTCAGAGAAGTCTTGGGAATGGCCTAAGTTTGTGCAATAAGAAGATTTTTTTTTTCCTTTTTAAAATTCTTCATTACGTTTTCTTTGAGTGTCTGTGAGAAAGTACCAGGTCAGACTGGAATTGCTCTACAATAGAAATGACTGAACACAACCAAACTGACAAACAAACAAACAAAAAGAATTAACTATTTTATTTATTTCAATATTTAAAAGAAAAAAGTGCTGACAGTGCACAGTATTTTTGTTTAAAGTATCTTCTACTTCAAAAGCTAAAAGCAATTTTGTGAAGACACGAAATCAAAAGAGTACTTAATGTAGAATAAAGACTGCGTATTAACTCTAAGGAAAAATACCCCACATTTTTAATAAGAAATAAAGATCAACTCTGCTCTCTCAGGCTTTTGAAAAAGCCATTCATGTATGTGCTCTAGGTATTTTTATTTCTGCGAGTTGTAAGTGGTAAGTGAGTAGGGATCAGTTTTTCTTTGTCCTTCTTCAAAAGTTCTTTGGAAAGTGTTGATGATGTTAAACGATGTGCGCTGACTCGATTGGACTAAATTAGCCACAAATCAGCAGTGACCCCATCCCCACTGCCCCTCACTGCAGGCAAGCCCCTTCTATCTGAGTGTGGAGAAGCAGCCTGCCTCCTGGATATCATGCCTGGCGGTGCCATGTCAGAAAGGGATTCCTTCTAGTGATGGAAAACATCTCCTCAAGTGCTACAGATTTGAACACAGATTTGTCTAAAATAATGTAGTGAGAAAAAAAACCCAGCAAAAAGGAGATGGTATTATCATAGTTCAGTATCTTACAGCTTCCAGAGGAGATTGGCAAAGGGGGGTTTTGCTGAGCTGGCCTGGGGAGCCTGAGATTCTTGGGATGTCCCCAGGGGCTAGGAAGGCCAACCTGAATGACAGGCTGCTGGTAGGGGCCAAGGAGGAAGGCGAGTGTTGCAGCACGGCCCTTTTGTGGCCCTGCTGGAGGAAATGGGCATTATGGCTGGTGGAGTGTAACTCAGCACTGTGTTGGTGACCTAGCAAAGGGGTGTGGCCGCCGGGCTGGGCAGCTGGGTTCTCCCCCAGGCTCCCCACTGGCTGGGCTTTTACACATCCATGCTTTTGGGGTTTCTGTCCTTGCAAGCAGAGTCATAATAATATACATACAGTCTAATGTTGGCTATTCTGATCAGCAAAGGTCCTGGAGTCACAGTGTTACTGAAATGGTCCCAAACCTGAGACTCTCATTTGCCTCTGCAAGGGGAAAGGGGGTAGGCAGAGATTTCCTGCCAGTTGTCCCAGTTTCCCATTCAGGGCCAGTCCTGGGGTTGGGGCATCACTGAGAGTGTCTGTGTCATTTTCTAGCCCTTTCTGTGATGTTTTCTGATAGAAAACATCCTTTGTCAAAATGCTAATTATTATAATAACAATCTGCTCTCCAACTCCACAAATTATAACGTATAGAATTGTGGTAAAGCTTTGCGTACTGTAGGGTTTGTATCAAATTTGTGTAAGTTCCTGTTAAATAAAAGTCTATTGCCAGTGCTCCTATAACATCTCTGTAAAATTTGCTTAACCAATGAACCTCATCCTATGTGAGTTCCACTTTCATGCCATGATGCGGAAGGGACCTCTTGAAAGGCTCCTGTCTACTCCCATGCTCAAGATTTGTTGAAACCATTTGTCTCATTCACTGGGTTGGCTGACAGGTGGTGGTGTGGAAAGTGAATGAAGCCCAGGGCTAGTGTCAGCACCAGCACCTGCTCTCCTAGCCCAGGGTGCTGTCACCCGCCCCCATCACCATTGCCATCATCATCCTCTCCATGGTCAAAATAGATCATGATGTGTACAGACTTAATATATCTGTTCAATGTTGCTGCCATCCCTGTGCCAAGGACAGAAGTTTTCACAAAAATGCCAGATTTAGTGGGAAAAGATGGGAGGATAATTCCCTAAATGGGGCTGCATTCCCTGTGATAGGCTTTCCCCTGTGAGTGAAGGTGCACGCTCTTAACTGATAAGTCCTTTGAGGTCGCATAGAGCTAGGGCAGATGTCAGGCCAGATTTTGCGCTCTGAACTTTGCCAGTCCCCACAAGTAAGACCAGGTGGAGATGACAGTGACATTGGAGTGCTGCTGCTATTGTGCTCTGTCTGCTTTTAGACTGTCACACCATGACTCTCACTATGGACTTTACAAGTTCCCCTAGCAGCAAAAAGAAAGTTTTCTCCAGTATGTTACACTTCTTAGGGTTTCTTTCCTTTTCATTGTGATATAATACACATAACATTAAATTTGCCACTTTGTTTTTTTAATTTTAAATTTACCACTTTAACTGTTTTTAAGTGTCCAGTTCTGTGGCCTTAAGTACGTTCGCATCGTTGTGCAGCCATTGCCACCATCCGTCTCCAGATCTTTTCCATCTTCTCGAGCTGAAACTCTGTACCCTTTAAACTCTAAGGCCTCCTTCTTTCCTCTCGCAGCCCGGGGCAACCACTGTTCTCCTTTCAGTCTGACATTGACTCTCCAAGTACCTCGCATCAGTGGACTCATAC
>NW_003852591.1:2157741-2190625 GCF_000181295.1 Otolemur garnettii | reverse complement strand
CTATTTCATTATATGTATAAACTGTAATTTGTTTTGTTTGTTTATCCATTTCTCTGTTGATTGATACTTGGAGTAAAAAGAACATTTGACATATCTATTGCCCAACACACACTTCCTATGGTGTCTCAAAACTTGAGACATTAGATCAATGCAGAAGTCACCTAGGGGAATAAATATCTTCTGTGTGGGGAAGTGATTGTATCCAAAATCTTCCCTCTAATTTCTACTCTAGAAAAAAGTGCCTTGATTCTGATGGGCAAATGGTTTCTGCCTACGGTGTGACTCTCCGCATGGCTAAAGCTTTCTTTGTAGGTACTGTGGGCTGCTTCTAGGGTTAGAGGTCTGGCCTAGAGCAGTAATACCAGTGTAAGGAACTGAGGATAGAAGAGACCTGAGGTGCCCAAATGTCCATGGTAGCCTTGAGAGCAGGAACTGCTTTTGGAAGTGTCTGATGCTGAGTGGTTGGCCAAGGATGCATGTGCTCTGTGTCTACAGATGGTCACTGACCAAGAGGGAGGGGAAAAGAGTACCATGAACTGGGGTTGAAATTCAGATGCCTGCAGAGCAGGTATCTTTCATGAGTGAAGCAGGCAGGTGTGAGAAAAGTGAAAACAGGGCCAGGAAGTTGGGGAGCAGCCTGTGATGCCCGGCCCCGGGTCACCAGGAGGCAGCAGGGAGTGGATGGAGACAGAAGTGCCTGTGCCTCCACTGCAGCAGCTGCTGTTCAGCCCGAGGGGTGCTGCCCGCAGGAAAGCTGGGGGCTGGAGGTTGTGAGCCCACGGTTCTCAGGTCTTCTGGTTTTTTAAGAGGGGCCAAAAATTCAGAAATGTTGGTGAGATCTCCCCATTTTCAAATGTTAATAGTAAATTAAAAATGAACATTGAAGATCAGCTTTGTGTAGACTAAACCAAACGTGACCACGTACCAGACAGACACACTGTGATGGCTTTGGGGCAGCTTTCCTCAGGGGCTGCCAGTCTGGGTAAGATTCAGGTTGAGGTTGGAATGCTTTAACCAGAATCCTTCACAACAGCAGATCCTCGTCTTCACCTGACTTAGAATGGTCCCGTGGTGGGAGTGGGTTTCTGGGTTGGTCTCTGGGTGTAGCATATGTTAGGGGTGATTCAGAGTATGGTTCCAGTAGAAAACATCTCCCCATCCAGTCTCTTTCCCTTTGCATGTACACGGAAGCTGTCCCCTGTGAAACTCCGGGTAGAATTGTACCGTTTGGAGATACTTTTTTATTTCACTTTATTCTTATTGATGAGCAATGTCTGTTATATCACATTCCCTCCCCTTCCCTTCCTTTCCCTTCCCTTCCCTCCCCTCCCCTCCCCTGTTTCTACATGTGACTGGAATTTGAGTTTTATCATGTTCCTAAAGCAGCAAACTCAGAATTTCCTTTGGCAAATATAAATACACACATATCTCTCTCCAAAATTTTTGTGTTATTTACCTTTTAAGTATTTTATATCTTAGATATATCTTATTTCACAGGGTACTTTGTCAGAGAGTTAAACCAGTCCTTTGGTATACAAATACCGCTTACTTGGGTCAGGCTTGTTTTCTGGTTTTATTTTATTTTGTTGGGATGGGGAGGAGATTATTCTAAGTAAACAATTTGTTTTCCTCATGATTTAAAATGGGGCAAACTTCTCCTGTAAAGGCCCAGATAATATTTTAGGCTTTGTAGGCCAGATGTCTGTCACAACTACTCAACTCCGGGGTTGTAGCATGAAAATAGCTGTAGACAATATGTACATGAATAGGCGTGGCTGTGTCCCTATAAAACTTTATTTACAAAAGTAGACAGTTGGGGGTCAGGTGCAGTGGCTCATGCCTATAATCCTAGCACTCTGGGAAGCTGAGGTGAGTGGATTGTCTGAGCTCACGAGTTCAAGACCAGCCTGAGCAAGAGCAAGATCCCATCTCTAAAAATAGCTGAGCATTGTGATGGGTGCCTGTAGTCCCAGCTACTCAGGAGGCTGAGACAAGAGAATCGCTTGAGGCCTAGAGTTTGAAGTTGCTGTGAGCTGTGATGCCATAGCCCTCTGCTGAGGGTGAAAAAATAAAACTCACATCTCACAAAAAAAAAAAAAAGAGAGACAGTTGGCCAGGTTTAGTTCATGGTACGTAGTTTACTGATCCCTGATTTGGAAATAGAGAGTATTATACTTTCTATTCAGTTGGAGGTGGGGGTGATGGTAATATTTAAGGCATTTACTAAGCCTCAGAATGAAGGAAAGAGAATTTCATATCCCCAGGTAAAGAGCTAGTGGTGCATTTTATGATAAGTAATGTAAGCTATTTGAGGCCAAAGAAAAAGATTCTACCACAAGTAAGATTTTAGAAAGTTCTCTACTAATTTCTCTGTCCTGGTTTTGGGACCAAGTCCAAAGTATAATAGTATAATATTTACTAAAAGTATCAGTGAATAATCTAGCCATATATAACAATGACTCTTTGGGGACATATGACTAATATTATTCATCTCTAGCAACTTAAGTATGAACGAGGCAAATGAGTCCTATGGGATAAGGGACTAGACAGTAGAGTTTCATCTGTAGGAGACAAATGATGAAGGACATTTAGTAGAGCCCAACGTGGGAGGTGTGGAGTTGTGGCAGTTAAAGAAGTCTCTTTCTGGTGAGAATGGATGTGGCTCCATGAAATTATTAGAGGGTGTTGCTGAGAAGTAATCCTTCCCAGGAACTCAGATTCTTATGGTCATATTCAGAATCTTAATACTTCCTCAACTCCTTACTTCACCCCCCAAAAAAACCAATAACAAAAAAATTCTTTGCTGGTAGATAAGATTCTTGATACCAGACCTACTACTGAATTGAAAACTTCCTACTGACTTAGCCTGGGATGAAGGGTGGTCTGTGAGCTAGTCATGGTCTGCGGTACCAGCCAAACCACATTAATTGAAGAGATGTTCGTTAGACATTGCTCGTGGATTTGAGAGGATCCATGACTTTCAGACCTCAGGGTCCTATTTAGTGGGCATCTTGGCAAGTTCCCCGAGTTGCCTCCCAGTTTCCTGAAAGGGGCAGTGTTTGGGATCAGCATGTTACACATCTATTCCCTTTTCTCCCAGCTCCACCCCACGATCACATATGAGGTCACCCACAAGTCAGTTTTCAGGCATAAACTAGGAGAATGAGACTTCAGACTGAAAGTTAGAAAATGCTGAGTTTTGTATTTTACAAATATAAATGTGGAGTGAACAGCACACATGTGTTATTTACCTGCTGTTTCTGTACTCCGGAATAGGAAATAGTATACTTTGTTGAGAGGTGATGACTGTAGTTATAGATGGTTACAAGTCATCAACCTGATTGATCCAGTTATGCTAACCTGTCATCCCCCGAGACAGAGCAGGTCTAGCTGAGGTAGATCTGGAATCCTAGTGGAACACTAGCCGAAGTTTACTTTTAAGAAAGTATCATACCAAACTGTGTTAAACTGGGAGTAATGTGCAGGGCTGGAAAGAAATTCTGCAGCTCTATTTAGCATTTGACACTCCTGTGTTTGCATTAGCTGAAAAAGACTGGAAAATCATTAACAATATATTTAATGGGATAAACAAGAAACCCGTTAAGGACGAGTTTAGGGATTTGGGGTTGTTTAATTTAGGGAAGAGAATTAAAGGTCACTTAATAGCTTTTGTTATGTCTATCAGTGAGAAAAATACATTGACCAGTTCTTTTGGTTTCAAAAGAAGACAGGAGGTATACTTGAAAACAAATAAACACCAAGAATTTTAAACTATTGAGACTGATGTGGAACTTGCTGATAGCCAGACATTTTTCCCATGTGGAGTTAGGGAAATGGGCTAGTTAACCTCTCGGGGTTATATACTTTGAATTATAGCTACGTTGTAACCTATTTGTACCCTCATATTAATCTGAAATTTTAAAAAATTATATTAAAAACGGAATGAATTATAGCTACATAACCTGAAGGAGTTGATGCCTAACTCGCCACCAGGGTGTGGGGAGCCATGGGAAAATTAGTTTCCCAAATACGTATCACGGTCACTCACTCACTAAAATTACATCCCTAGGCTTGTTCCCATTCATACTGAAGCTCTGTCCTGAGCCTTTTGTTGGCTTCCATTGTTTTGGTAGCAATAAGATACCAGCTGAAAAAATACCAAGTGTGTGAAAAAGAACAGTGAGAAGCAACTTAGAAGGATAGTAAGCCCCAAAGGCCACCAGCTGAAAGGGTCCTGTCCTGCTGAAAACACCCTCTGTGTTCTCATCTCACCGGACGGCACACAGCCAGCATGGTCCTTGGTGCATGGAATTCATAATTGCTCATAGGACCTGGATATCATCCTCCGTTTGATTTTGGTTGAATGACCTCACTAATATTCATGGTTGTCTACTACCTTCTCTACAACTTAGGGAGGGAAGAATAGTCTCATTAGAAGACAAAGTTATACATAATTAAGTTTACATCTATGTAATCTGTATGTATAATATAAATGATAAAGTTCTGCTTGGGAAAAGAAGTGATCCGTATTCTTCCTAAATAACTTTGAAAAGAACTACAGAATAATTTTACTCTGTGGAAATAGCAAGGATTGTACTAACCTGTAGCGTGTGAAGTGAACTTTCCATGAACCATATAACAAAGTTTGGGGCTGTAGGTAACTTGTGTAAGGAAGAATGAAAGATGAATTGCTAGCATGAAACTCGCTGAAACTTCTGCTTGGCTGCCTTATGGGTACAGAGAGATTGGCAGTTTGTAATCCTAAAAACTCCTTTAGTTAAAATAGATTGTTTTGCCCTCTGTAGAGTTCAACCCTTTGTCCATAATTGAAAAATAGATCAATATGTGTTGACTGTATGCTATTACTTTGTATAATGATCCTCCAGTTATTGGTTTGCTTTTTGCTACTGATCAATTAATCAAAAACTTATTGAATGTCTTTCGTGTTGCAATAATGTGCGAAAGACATAAAGGAGGAGCACAAGGGAACTGGGATAACCTTTTTGGGGATGCTTTCTGTGCGTTAGTTACCGAGGCTAGCCTTTTAATACAGGATAGCTTGCTGAAAGCCGTATAACAGCCCTTTGGGGTCAAGATGATTATTCTGTTTTGCAAGGTGTATCATTCAAGACAAGACCATTTGTAATTTAAATGGCAAATTGGTACAAAATACGACTGCCAGACAGGCTCACTGAAGGGAGTTACCAGCATAGGCTGGAATAGTGGGGGAAGACTTCACAGAAAGAGGAATAGAGTTGGGAGGACAAGGGGATGGCAGGGAAAGCAATACCAGGAACTACCTCAGCAGAAGCTTGGAGGTGGTGTGAGTGGGTACAGGACGTTTGGAGCTAGAGTAGAGATGAGCCTGATGGAGGGGAAGGACGACCCTGGGCAGTGTGAGGCATCATGGGCGTGTTACTAGCATCCACACTGTGCTGGGGCGTGATCTCCAACAAAGGAATTAGCAACAGGAGGAAAATGGGGCCCGTCATGAGCTCTTGAGCAGGATGCGTGTGAGTTTAGGGTGATTCTGTGAGGACAGCTGAGCTGGGCATGTCAAGAAGTTTGGGTCCGTGTACCCTTCCCCACCAGCTCCCCTGTGTCCTCCTGTGGTGTAAGGTGCTGGCCATCGAGGGGAAAAGAAGTGATCAGCATTCCTGCTAGGTGTGGATGTGGCCACAGAACCCCGGCTTCGCCCATCTTCTGTGTGATACTCATCCAACTTAGAGGATGATCATCTTGCTGAGTGTCAAATCTGGCAGTTAACGATTCCATGGGCACTTCCCCCCAATTATTGTTCCGAAACCAGAGAAACTGCTATTACACTACCCCCCGGTTTGTAATGCGTTTGGAGGAAGATAGGATATCTAGAGAGGCTGGTTGGCCCCAGAAAGCTTTATTATCTGAGAGCCCAGTTTAAATTTGAGATCAAAATCTGATTATTCTCCTATTCAACTTGGAATAGGGCTTATTTGAAAAAGTACCCTTTAGACTAATAGGTCACTGAATGTGCTGTGAGGAAAAGAGAATAAGGGAACCAGGCTTAGGTGCTGGCCATGGTTTTTGTTTGGGTGGACGTCCTCCTTGCAGTCTGACTGTCTGGATAGCTGGAGCACAGCTTGCAGGAATTGAGAAGCCTGGAGCTGGCAATCCCTGAGTCCTCACTTCTATTTCCTTACCGATTCTCTTCTCTCCTGGCTTTGTCTAGTTGATGGGGTCTTCATTAGCCCCTGAGGGTGAAAGAAGGGCAGCTGTGTGTGTGTATCGTGAGTCCAGAGAATACAGGCTGTCTTCTTCACAGTGGCCCAGAGTGACCGGCGTTCCCTGACATGCTAGTTAATCGCCACTGCACTCTCAGTGAGATCTTCCTAGCAACCTTGTCAGAAGTTATTGTCCCACTTAGCAGATGAATAGACCGGCACTTGGAGGGGTGAAGTGACTGGCCAAAGCTACACAGAAGCGGCGGGGCCAGACTAGCCTCCACCTCTTCCCTCCGTTTGCATTAGGGTGTCACCACCGCATGTTACTCGTTGTAATGATCGGTGACAACTGTCCTGGATTATGCACGGCTCAAGGTGGCAGAGCACGGGACTGAAAAGGTTATTTGACAGCACAGAATTGAAACCCACAGGAGAAGAATATCCACCTTCCCCCTGAGGAAAGGAAAAACAGCTGGATGTGGCCTCCAGACTGACCCTCTCCTCCTCACTCTGCCATGTATGCAGCGCCTGGGCCTATACAGCCTTCTCTCACCAAACCCTGCAGACGCCCCTGTCTGTCTCCGGCTTTCAGATTGTTTATGCAGATCTGGAACAGCCTGCGTTGTGGGGCCCAGTGATGTTCTGTTTTATGCACCCACCTGCTACCTGTATGCAGTCTTGGATGCTGCCTGCCATGTGCTATGCAGAAAACACCCGAGGTCTGCCCCCGAGGGCTGTATTAGGTATGCGAAGGCACGCTCAGAGTTGACTTGGCCCTGCAGAGGTTAAGAAGTTTGGCTCTAAAGGAAGTCCCTGCCTACCCAGTGGCCAAGAAGAGAGCTTGCCTCTCTGCTCTCCCTGCATTAATTCCAGGGAACTCCGCAGCTTTCCCCAGCCCCTGTTTGTGGTCTCTGCCATGCTAATCACGGCTCCTTCCTGCTGCATGCCTTATTTGGGGAAAGAGCTCTCAGGGCTCCCAAAATGTGAAGAGGGAAAGTGGGACAGTTGGCCAAGTGAGTCAGCCCCCAGCCGCGGGCCCACCCTGGGAAGCTTTGCTGGGGAGGCGCCTCTGGGGAGGCTGGGTTCCAGGGCTTTCTGGGGAGGAGTCCCCAGGGCTTGGCCTCTGGACCAGGTGGAGCCTGCTGTGTGTTCTAAGCAGGAGATAGGGACCCAGGCTCACTGAGTGGCAGCTGGATGTGCTCTGAGGGTCTCAACCTCACCGTCTCTAACAGCCCTGTGAGGTAGGGGCTGTCCCCATGCTCTCGCCGGGGAGCTGGGGTTGGGAAAGGTTAAGTGGTTTGCCCAAGACCAGGCAAGTGCACATCAGCTTGACTCCAAAGACTCCTTTCTGCCCTCTCCTTCACCTCCCCGAACCCCTCAAACCAGGGCTCTGGGCTTCTGTTTATTCTTGTTTTCTCTCACCCGACTTCCTCCGGGTGACCTTACTTTTCCTGTAGGAACAAGAATCCTGCAGGCTGCTGGGAGAATCCGTCCAGGCTGTGAGTCCTGTGGTCTGATGGCTGATGAGTCCAGGCTCCCCAGCAAGGACGAGCTGGGCAGTTGGAAAGAGCCAGCTTCCCGGCCAGCTCCCCCATGATTGGTGGCTCTGCATGTCCATTTTGGTAGCTGTGAGCTGGTCACTTAGGACACACAGAGCCCCCTCTCAGCCCCGGGAAGGATACTCTTCCTTTCCTTGGGGCTTCTTCACTTGAAGACCCCAGTCATCATTTGCTTATACTGCTTCAGAAGAAAGCTGGTCTCCATCTTTATAAACACGAGTCCAACCTGGTATTAGTCAGGTCTTGAAAGTTGCAGGGTGCCATTTTGGTGAGAATGTGATGTAATAAAAATTGCTTTCTCCTTCTTCCTTCCGTCTTCCTACCTTAGCCCCACTGCCCAAATGGAGGAGTGCCGCTTAGGGCCCCTTTTTCTAAAAGCCTTTAAAGCTGTCACTTCTAGAAACTTCTCCCTCCCAGGAGGCTGGGAAGAAGAGAGCTGGCTGCAGAACAGACAGTACCCAGGAATATTTTGGCCCTGGGATTCTGATGTACTTTCATCCTTTGGGAAGGCAGGGTCAAGGAGGCGCCAGCCCGCTGGCCTCAGGGTTCTCTTTGCTGTGGTGTCGGAGCAGGAGGACAGGCAGCTATAGGAGCAGGATGCCAGGATCCCAGGCCACCCTCACCCCAACCATACCCCTCAGGGCTGCCACAGCCATGTGGTGGACTTAGGAGGCCTGGTCACCATCCCAGCTCTGCTGCCACCTTGGCCTGTGACCTTGGGCAAGTCACTTCACCTATAAGGGGCTCTGTTTCCTTCTGTGTTTAAAAAAGGAGTTGGACTGGGTGGTCTCCAGGATTCACTCTGGTTGTGATGGTGTCTGAATTGATCATGTAAAAAGCCTTGATGGTATTATCCTCTTGGAGAGGTTGGTTTGCTTTTTGGGGATTTCTGGAAGTCTGATTTTTAAGCCACTGGAGCTACTTGAGTGGTGGAAATTTCAGGCACTGTTACAGAGGTCTGTGGAGGGGAGGTGGCATTTTATATCACTCCCTCCACCTCTCACTAATCATGTCTTAGAGGCAGATGCCTCTTTGGCCTCTTGGTAGCCCACACCTATGATTCAGGCTCCCTGATTGGAGAGGCAGATGGTGAGCGTGGTTGGATGAGATAGGCCCTTTGTGTGGATTGAGGATACCCATGGGGGTACATAGTGCAGAGAACCCCTGTCTCTCCCACCTCTGGCTTTACCCCCTCCAGAGGAGGCCAGTGGTGCTGCCCTGCCCTCGGCTGGTGGGTGTGGAGAAGAGACCCTGGAGCTGGTCAGGTAGAGGCAGAAATGGAGGCATAAGAGACTCACTGGCTTGGACTCCCAGCCAAGTGCTCCCTTCTAGCAACGCCACCTCCTCCAGCTGACCCTCGTGTTCAGGGCCTGTTTCTTCTTTGCCTTTTCAGCCATCACCTTTCTCACCTTTATCTCTGTGGGGGCAGGGTTTGCAGGTGGCCTTGACCTGGCTTTGCTCTAGGGTAGCTGTGGGTATGCCTTTAATCTGGATTTGAGATTAGCTTTTAGGGCTGGGATGAGCAGTTCCCTCATCCCCAGGCCACCCTTTGAGTCCTCACCTCTCTTTCAAGGGCTGCCTGGAGAGAGGAAGGGAAAGGGACCAGCCCAGGGGGCGTCTGTTTCCCAGCCCTCCAGCAGGTGCCCCCCAGCCCCGCCCTAACTTAGAGCCCTCAGCTCCTTGTACCTAGGAAGGGTCTTTCTCCACCGCTGTGTCCTGCGACCTAGTTGGGTGGTGGTTACCTGGTGAAGGTTGGAATAAGAGGTGGGTTTGCATCCTGCCTCTGCCAGCTCCTTGCTGGGTTGTCTTGATAATGTGACTTATTAATAATTGTTCCGAGCTTCAACTTCTTCACCTTTAAAGGGGGGACAGTTCTACCCGAGTCACAGATTGTTTTAAGGGTTAAGTGAGAAGTGTGTTCAAAGTGCCCAGCACATAGGGAACACCTCGTTAAATTGTAGCTATTGGTGTTACTGGTACTAATCCCCTTCCAGGGATGAGTCAGAAAATACAGTTTCTGCGACCCTTTAAGAATGCAGCCAGACTTCTGGTTGTGTCTCCTGAATAAGCAAAGGCCAATCCCTTTCCCAGGCTCTGACTCTCATCCTTTTACTCGCTCCTCTGGCTTCCTGCTTTATTTCCCATCTTCTTTGTTTCCTTTCTCCCTCTTCTCACTTTATCGCTCCTCTCTGTTCTCACTATTCTGGAACCTGCCACGACCTCTTTTCTGTACTTATTTATGATCCAAAGTACATCTTGGCAGTTCCTAGGGCTGGTGCCATCCAGCTAATTTTCTGCTTGCTGTGAATTCCACATCCTGTCTCCATGACGGTGCCACAGCCCCCATCTGGAGGCTTCCGTCCTGGCTGGGTCCCCACCACTCCTTAAGGTGGGAATTTTTTCTCAAGGTCTTTCTCCATCCTGGATCTTTACTACTTTCTGTTCTTTGGGTTCCCAACCACCATGGCACATGGATATACTAGTTTAGAATTTGGGGAGAGTTTCCTCCTGGAAGTATACATTTTAGAATAACAAGTGTGTAGACCAGGCATCTTCAAACTATGGCCTGCGGGCCACATGCAGCCTGCCTAGGACATTTATCTGGCCAACTGGGTGTTTTTGCCGCCGCTGCCTGACCTGCTTAGCAGCCGACTCACCCCAGGGTCCGCAGTCCGGCCCTCCAGTGGTCTGAGGGACAGTGAACTGGCCCCCTGTTTAAAAAGTTTGAGGACCCCTGGTGTAGACAATATTTAGGGAAAGTAAATCTAACTAGATGAAAAGAAGAATTGAGAGCAAGGGAGAAGGGGCGGCCAGGGAGGTAGGAGGAGAACCAGGTGAGCTTGCAGAGAGGAGTGGGTGGGGAGAACTGGGCCTTCCAAGGTGTGTTAAAAGGAGGAGCAGAGGAACTGGGCACTCAGTGTTCAGTCAGGAAGGGTCTCTGAGAAAGACGGTGCTTTCAGAGCATATCTGTGTGTGGCAGAATGCTCTGCTAGAGAGAGGGACGGGGGGAGAATAGCTGGACAAAGTTCCCAGGCGAGAGGCTGGGATCCTGGAGCAAGTGGGAGATGGGCCTTGAGTAGGCCCTGGGACTGCTCATTCTTGGAAACTGGAGGGAGGCACGTGTGGGGCCACAGGTGCAGGGCTATGGGCAGGTGTGGCGTGGAGAAGGTGAGGTGGTTTTATTCTGATTGCTCACATGTTTTTTCGACTAAGGAGAGTGAGGACAGGGTATGGGAGATTTGGGAGAACGGCTTGACTCGAGTAACATGGGGACAGCACCAAGATCTATGGCCACATTTATACTGAGACTTCCCAGCACCGAGGTCTGTTTTTCTCTGTGCAGTACAGGTGCAGACGAGGTGGAGAGTTGGCAGAGTAGGAGAAAGGGAGAGAAGAGCCAAGTGAGGATGTGTATGGGGTCCAAGATGAGTACACGGAAGGTGGTGACACGAGGAGTGGTGTATGGTGAGAGGGTAGGGTCGGTAGGAGCTCCTGACAAGGTCAGAGAATTGATGGCACCTGTAACTGCCTCACCACCCTCCATAAGTGACCCCCCAAACTCGCTAGCACTAACTGTTCTCTTTTGATTTGGGCTTGGGTCTATTTCTCTTAAAATAGTTAGATAGGCACTAAAAATGGGGAAAAGCAATGCTTGTTCTTTGGGGCTACTTAGTCCATTCCTCACTTAATGAGCGCAATTGAATTAGGTTGCAAAGGTTCATAACAAAGCAGTGGAAATTATATCTTAAATTTATCTTAAATCTTTCCTTGTCTGGTGGGATTAGTCCTACAAACACTGGGATGGGCAATTTGTGTTTATATTTGATAATACAAAGGAAATATTCTAAACACTGTCTTCTAAATGCCTTATCTTGAGGCGTGTACGGTGCCTGTCTCAGACTGCTGAGAGGAAGTTCAGACCTCCTGTTTATGTAGGAGAACCACAGGTCTCTGGCAAACAGAATTGCTATCAGGAAGACAACTTATCCCTGGACACTGGCCAGTATGAACTGATGCTCTTTGCATCCCACAATCACAAGCCTGTCTGAAACACTTAAGGGTATGTTGACAACCAGCTATGAGAGAAATACAGTATTTCTGGGAATGAGAATAGAGGTTCGATGGTGCCAAAATAAAGGAGAAGAGAGGCAAACCTTGCCTTTTTTTTTTTTTTAAATTTTAAGTGTTCTCCAGTTTTAAAAAAACAGTAGCACATCCTTGTGACCTTGGTGTTCATAATAGAGAGATGAGGTGGGTAAGAAAGGCTCAATTTTGAGCTCTTACTCACCAAGGCAGACTCAGGATCAGAGCGGTCTGTGGACTTGGCCATAGTCTCCAGCTTGCCAATATGCTGGAGTGGCTGGGGGACAGAGGGTCTCGAGTGTGGCCTGGGACTACCTGCATCAGATCACCTCAGGACTCTAGCTAAATGGGCAGATTTCTACCCACTCCCGGGCAGGTGAATGAGAAGCTTTGAGGCTGAGGAATCTGCATGTTCAAAACATCTCCCTTGATGACTCTTCTGCAGTCTGAAGTTTGAGTGCTACCAGAATGACATGGCTATGGTTTGTAGTAATGGGGACACCAGTGGCTGCCATTTCCATTCTGAGAAGGAGAGTGACAGAGATAGCACCTGGGATGTGTATGTGAAGGAAGACAGCAGAGAAGGGTCTTGTGGAGGATTGAGTGAGGGTGAAGAGTGGGCATCAGTGGGTAAGGACTTGGACAAGGGAATCTGACATGTGATCACCCACATGGGGCCTCATCCACACACAAGTTTAGACTTGTGTTCACGGTTCCAGCCAGAGTTCTGCCCCTGACGGGGATGAGGGGCTTCTATGGGAGGTCATGGGCTTCCTTCTGAGGCCACTCCCAAAGGCAGTACACTGTGGGTGCTGAGAGCCCTCACTGGGTCTGGGTTCAGGTGGACTCTGCTTAGTAGGGTGCAACCTTAAGCAGGTTCCCCATTCTCTAAGCACGTGGGTTTCCTCATCTGCCTGGAGTGCAGAGAAAGCTTCAAGGAAGTGGAGTCATTTGGATGGGATCTGAAGGATGGCTAGAAATTCCAGGGACAGGTAGTAGGTGGATGTGATGGTTTATTTATTCTTTATTCCTGTATATGTTCATGGGCTCACTCAATGGGTGAGAGTTTTTTGGTGGAAGGGCGAGGAGAGAAATCAGATTCGAGAGAATGGAGACTGAGTGGCTGTCCTTGAAAGGGAGGGAGAGAATTTAGGGCTGTGCATCTCAGAATTCACTATGCCCATGAATCACCTGGGTGTTTTTGTAACTTACAGATTTCAAGTCTATAGGTCAGGTCCAGGGTGAGTGTTTCTGACAAGCTCCCAGGTGATGTTTGTGCTAATGGTCCATGGATCCACTTCCAGTTGCCAGAGTGGAGATGACCTGTTTGACAGGTTTGGCTGTGAATAAGAACAGAGAGGTAAGACAGAGAGACCTTTGTGCCCCAAAGTGCAAAGTTCAAAAAGAAGAGTTGTTTTTTGAGGGGGAGGGGAAGATGGAGTAGGGGAGGGGCACAGTAAATACTTCTCTGTGTGACTATTGCATAGGGTGTGGTGGTGGTGGTTGGGATCAGTGATGGGGAAAGAAGATGAATCTAAAATAGACAGGTGTAGTCACACAGCAAAGAGGCTTGCAGTGTTAAGAGGCTTACTTCATGCTGCAGGCAGCAAGAAATGGAGGAATTACTTAAGGAGGGCTGGGGGGGGTGGTCTGCACCCATGGAGCAGGAAAAACATTAAACCTCCATTAAGAAAAAGTCCTTTTTTGGAAAGGGTCTCTGGGATGATTTTCTGTGACAAGGAAAGTACGTGACTGTAGGAATACTGTCTGCTAGTCCAAGCACAAAATCAGGCCACTGTTTGGTTTGTTTCCTTGTTGTTTTGATAGGATCTCTGACTCACAGAAGGGAAAACAGAAGTAAAATATGTGATCAGTGATCTGCTTAAGGTGTGAGTCCTTAATTCGCCCTTAAGCTTAATAGCTCAGGGGTAGCAGGTAGGTTTCCTTTTGTCTGCAAACTCCGAGAAAGACTGGGATGGCTGCTTGGGTTTCTGTGTTGAGAAAGATCCTAAGATCTTATCCATGTGAACTGGAAGCCAATGAATTGGTTAATAATGTCTGCCATGGGTATGAATAGAACGGTGGCGTGTGTGACATTTTAGCTATCCCTATGGGGAGGTCAGCTTTCTGGTGATGTGTTCCCAATTCTTTCCCACCTATTCCTCAGGTGACCTACAGCCATGGAGTTGATCACTGCTTACCCAGAAGGGCTCTGTGACTCTTCAAACAGTTGTGAGGCTCTTGCCTACATTTATAAAGTGCCAGGAAAGACTGTCCTTCTGTGTTACTCTAGTATTGATGGGTATTTTTGTACTGAATAGACTGAATAGACTATGTGTCTTAGGGCATCATTTCTATTAAATCTGAAGACAGATGCTGGTAACTGGAAATAGCCATTGATTTGCTTTCTCTCGCACTATTCCAACTCCTTAATTTCTCCAGAGAGAAAAAAATAAAGCCCATGTAAAAGTCAACCCCTCTACCTTTCTAAGTAAACAGCAAGATCAATTCTCATTCATGAATTTGTTGGATAAATATTGGTTTGATTGTCAGGAAAAGTTGGATTAATCTTAGATGAAAATTTGGCTGGTGGAAACAGACCTATCAGTCGGACTTAGTGATCAAAGATTCAGGATGAGTGCAGAACGAGTGCTGCCTGCATGTGGGGGGCTGGACACAAATGCTGAGGTAATACAAGGCCAGATGGTGCTGGGTTTGATGTACTCCCAGGGAGCCCCAAGGAGGTGTCTCCTTTAAGCCATGTTGGTTCAGCGTGATTTTTGTTGTTCTCCTGCTGTGGGTGTTGAAGGACGTCAGGGAGCCCAGGTGTTAGAGAAGTCTGGGTGAGAGACTTCAGGGACAGCTGGTCACCACCATCGTCATCCTTGTTTTCCATTCTCCTGCCCTTGCAATTTGGAAAGTGAATTATTGACTTCAGGAAATCAGGAGGTCAGGAGAGAATGGGGGAAAAGGATTGGAAGGAGCCAGTGAACCCCCACTGGGGCCTCAGGTGAGTGGGGTTGAAGGCATCTTGATGGCAGGACAGTCCGGGGACTGCACAAAGGGGGTCTTTCTTGTGTGCTCTTTTGTTCTTTTCTTGGACAAGGTGAATAAGGAACATTCCTGTCCTTTCTTGACTGACAGTGTAATGGAGGTGTGACGTGGAATCGGCCTTGGATGCCAGGCATCTTTTTGTGCTCTTCTGAGAGGCATCACAGGGAAAGCGAGTGATGGGCCATCCCCTGGGGTGGCCCTAGGGAGGGCCTGGACAACCGGCTCCACCTGGGAATGGCTGGCCCAGCCAGTATGAGTGGGGCTCTGAGGGGAGAGGGGGGATGACCGGCAGAGTGGCTGTAGTCAGTGAGGTCGAGGCACCTTGGTAGAGACTCTCAGGAACTAGGGGAGCCCAGTAATGCCCCAGAGGCTGCTGGCCTACTTCCTGCAACCCCCAGGGCCCTCTGTGTGGGTTCGACTGGCTCACTCCTGAGTGAGTCTTCCCCAGGGTTTTCCAGGATTAGTCACTGCCAGATGGCAAGGACTCGATCCCCTGCCTCATACAAGCAAGCCTGGCTTCCTGAGGGATTTTGCTAAAGGCATGGAACAGTGAGGCCCAATGCAGTCTGAGGGGGTAGCTAGTCCACCCTCGTGTGGTGTGAACTGAGGAAACTGAGGCATGGAGAGACTCAGAGACTGATATCACCTTGCCTTAGAAAGCTTCTTATGCCTCAAAGGAGAAAATGTTGCTGTATTTAACAGCTTAAAATAAAGAGCTAAAATAGAGTTTGGACGGCCATCCTGGACCACGATGGAATGAGACAGGACTGAAGACGTGGATTCTAGGCCTGGCTCCACTATGTGCTGGCTGCTGGAGCCATTCTGAGCCTTGACTGCTTCATTTGTAAATTAGGAATGTTCCTATCTGTCCTGCCTCCCTCACAGGATTACTGTGGGGAATCAAAGTCAGTGAATATACATTAAGGTATCCAAGCACTGCTTTCTTTAGGCCAAATACTGGCTGGAGAATCTTGCTCGGCTCCTGTTGATTGGGAACTTGTTCCAGGACACCTAAATGGAAAGCTTGTCGGGGTGAGAGGCAGGCTCAGCTAGGGGAAAGGGGTGTAGAAAAGGTGAGGGTGAGACAGGTGAGTCAAAGGCAAGACCAGAGGCTGCAGAGGCAGCTGCTTTGGTGCAGTGGGTCTTTTCTGGACACCCCGTGGACACGGGCTGGGCCCAGGAAACTGCAGGTATATGCCCTCATGTGGGGCCACACTCATTCACTTCTTCTTTTACTCACCTCCACATTGCCACTTAAGTTCCTGTAGTTCCCACTATTAGATCTGGAAAAGAAAATTTATTTACTAAGTTCCCTTACTTCCCACTATTAACTCTTTTAAAGAAAATTCATTTTATAAAATAACAATGTTCTGTGGACAAAAGAAATGATATAAAATCCCAATTCCCATTTCTGTCCTTCATTGCCCAGCACAGTGCTGGGCCTCTCCATGGCTGGGAGCACAAACAGAGTCTGGTTAAATGTCTGGTTTTCCAGTCAAAACCCTTACTGCTTCTCCTTTGCCATTGTATTGGTTAGTTACACTATTGCTGTGTAACAAGTCAACCCAATTTAGCAGCTCAAAACTCACATTTGTTATCTTGAAGTTCTCAAGGGACAGGAATCTGGGATGGCTTAGCTAGGTTGTGTGTCACAGGATGTCTCAGATGTTGGCTGGGACTGTAGTCACCTCAGGGCTCTGCAGGGGTTGCAGGAGTTTCTTCTGGGCTCACTCACACGTTGGTGCACCTCAGGTCCTCACAGACTACTGGGCTGAGAGCCTCAGTTCTTTGCTGGCTGAACAAAGCCTTTCCCCAGTTGTTTGCTACGTGGGCTTTTCAATGGAGCAGCCCACAACACAGCTGCTGGCTTCCTCCACAGTGTGTGATCAAAAAGAAAGAGACAGGGACAGAGGCAGAGAGTATACAATCAAAATGGAAACCACAGTGCCTTTTTATAGCTTAGTCTCCAGAGTTGCATATTGTTACCCCTCTTAACTGTATTTGTTAAAAGCAAGTCATTAAGTCCAGTCTACATTCAAGGAAACAGGAATGGTCTCTACTTATTGAAAAGAGTGGATTTAAGGATTTGTGCGTATTTTTATGAAGCGCTGCAGCCTCTGATATTGCAGCCTGCCACATTTCCATCCTCGCCTTGCTATTCCTTCTGGCTCCCAGCACTGCCCCTCTGTCTTTGGCCCTGACCCCTCTCTCAGAGAATTGCATGGTTCCTGCTGGATCAGACACCAGGATGGTGGGAGAAGCCTCTGCCAGAACCTGCCATATCAGTTAGGACTAAAAGGTTCAATCCAAGGTCAGAAGGAAATAAATGGTTGCTAGTGGGACTTGGTGCATCTCTTAGGGAAGGACAGGAGCTGAGGGCTGGCATGCCTCACTTTGGTCTTGGAACCTGCATCAAAATCTGGCCCCTGCTATGAACGCATGGAGTTGGGTAAGGTTAACATTCCTGAGACAATTGCACGAGGCACTTCCCAGTTTCAGCATGTGAGACAAAACCTAAAGCATGAGAAGCTTCTATACCGTCACACTGCTGAAACTATCCATTCATCCAGAGAGGAGTGAGGGCTCACTACTGCTGGCAACAGCTATAGTTCTAACCAGCAATAGCTTGCCCAGGCTGCATGTTCTCTTTGCTTCTTACCCCACTTCTCACTTGGTGGTGCCAGCCCTCCTTGTCGGTGGACACCATGAGATGCCTTTCTCAGGTTTCCTTCTCCCTTTCCAACCAACATTGTCTCTGGTTTTCTCAGTAGTTCCCTCCTTCTTGCTCCTTAATGGTCTCGGTCCCAATGTTTACCCTGCCCCTTACCCCCAACTAGGCCCTTTTTATCTTTCTGTTGTCTCTCCATGAGTATCTTACCAAGTTCGAAGCCTTCACCCATCACCCAAACCTGATGATTTTTAAATTTCTGTCTCCAACCTGGTCCTGTCCCCTGAATATAGACCCATATCTTCTCACCATGTCTACTGAATGTCCCATTTGCACAATAAATGCAGTGTGCCCAGGTTGGGTTATAGCAGAACCTCCATGGTTGACCATCTCCCCACATTGACCACTCCTTGAGTTGACCTAATTTTCACAGACCGGACATGCACCACGTGTACTTATCAGTACAGTAGGCCTAGTTCCATATGCTGACCACCTCTATCTATTGAGCAGTCTGTTACAGTCCCTTGGGTGGTCAGCTTATAGAGGTTCTATTGTGTTATACTCTGGGAGCCTCTGTCTCCATCTCTGCTGACAGTTTATCGTCTACTATGTGGCCTGACCTAGGAATCTTGGTGTCAACTTTGCCTCACACACACATCCATGTGGGCCTCATGTCCCATTGACCAGTTCTACCTGTCAACTGTTTCCTCCTTTTATCCCCACTATTACTAGGCCTGCCCTGGACTATAAGCTCCCCAGTGGTAGGATTTTGTCTGTTTCTTTGTTCATCACCTTTCATAGTGCTTGGCACATCATAACTGCTGAATAAAAATTCATTGATTGCAACTGGTCCCCCTGCCCCAGTCATGTCCACTACATCTGCCCTCAGTCCTCTCACCAGAGTTCTCTTTCTAAAGTAGGGGTGCCACACTGTGCCCTGTGGGCTGCATGCTGATTTTGTGAGGACTTCTTTTGCTTATCTGTGGTGTCAGATATCATGAGAAGTATGTATATGCATGGACCTTTTTTTTTTTTTTTTGCTAATCATCTTTTGTAGTGTCTGAATATTTACTGTGTGGCTCAAGACAACTCTTATTCTTTTGATGTGTTGCGGGAAAGAAAAAAGGTTGGACACTCCTGCAAGTCTAAAGCATGGGTATAAGCAAATTAGGTTCCTGCTTAAAAACCAATGAGCATTCTCACTGCCTAAAGTAAAACTCAGATCTTTGTGCCTGCCTCAGAGGCCCTTCACAGTCTTTCCTCATACCTTTCTGGCATTATCTCTTGCCATTCTCCCTTCCCCTTGCTCTCCTTGCGCTCCTCTGCTTTGCCTGAGTACCATATACTATACATTTCCTGCTGTTTCTTTCCCTTGTAGTGCTCTTTTCTCCTATTTTTTTTTTTTTTATTTAACTTAAAGCTCTGCTTAAATGCTACCTTCTCTCAAGGGCTTTCCCTGAGCTTCCTCAACATTATTTATTTCTTCCTCATTTATAAGAACTGTATTCATTCCCCTACTATAGCACCTATCACTTTGTATTATAGTCATTTAAAACAGAGTGTCTCTCTCCCCATAATAGTTATCTGTTGCTGCATAATAAATTACTCCAGAACTTAACACAACAAGCAGTTATTATCTCATAGTTTCTGTGGGTCAGGAATCTAGGTATGGTTTATCTGGGAACCTGTGGCTCAGGGTCTCTCATGAGTTTGCAGTCAAGTTGTCAGTCAGGGCTGTGGTCTCATCTGAAGGTTCAGCTGGAAGAGAATCCAATGCTAAACACACCCATATATTTTCTGTGAGGATTCAGTTCCTTTTGGGCTATTGGACTAAGCCCTCCCTGCATTGGTTCCAATATGGACATGTCTATAGGGCAGCTGGCTTCCCTTAGAGCTAGTGAACAAGCAAGCATAGGAGTGCAGAAGATGAAAGCTTAATGTTAGAAGTGATATCTCATCACTCCTGCCATACTCTACCAGTTAGAGGTGAGTCACTGACTCCAATCTACCCTCTAGGGGAGAGGATGCCACAAGAGTATGAATGCCAGAAGGGTATTACTGGTGGCCATGCTAGAGCTCACCTGCCAACTGAGCTTCTTAAGGCAGGATTCATGTCTTATTCATCTTTGAAATTTCAACATGTCATAGGTGCTCAATGAACTTGGTCAAATTAGAATTATATTTCTATAAGAATCTGATCACAATAAAGTAGATTGCAAAGTCAGAAGAACCTTAAAATTACACTAAAATGATTTAAAAATATAACACAAAGGTCTAAGTATCATAAGCATACTGTTAGTCCTCTATTTCTAGGCACTTGTGTGATTGCTTCCTATTCTCACCTAGAAAAGGATAGGAAAGCAAGAAAGCATTCTTTTTTTCATTAGATCTAGCACAACTCTGTGAAATATTTTTGAAATTAAAAAAAAGCGAATACTACCTCAAAGGTCCTCAGATGACCAGGAACTTAGATCACCCATGAATTCATCTTCTAACTCATGGAAGATTACCAGGCAGAGGATCACCAATGTTGACTAATCACAGCTGTTTTCCACCAGCACACATTAAGTGCAGACCTGGACCCATTCAGGACAAAAGGAAGCACAGGGATTGTGCGGTCTACAATCCGAGCAATAGTTTCTTCTCCAGGCTCACACTCTTAAAGAAAAACCAGTTTGGTTAGCCAGAGCCTGTGGCTAGATGCCTCCGATGTCCAGAGAGGCCTGAGATGCGCAGACAATGTCAAAGATTCACATCTGAGACTGATACCAGTCTCTGGATGATGATTCAGGGTGGCCTCCACACACCACTGTGGGGCAGGAATCACTGCGGCAGGTGCTTGCCTACAATCTACAATTTCAGCAAAGAATTTGAAAGGAGAGTCAACGTGATCTGCTCACGTTAATGGCCCTCTTCTCCCACCCCACTTCCTGGCAATATCTGCCCCTGTCACACAACCAGCTCAATCCAGCTCTGATATTCCTGATGGATGGAACCTTACCCAAGGCCCCTGTCTGCCTGCAGATTCATGACAGCTCATCTGTATAGGCCCAACTTACTGCCTAGGGGTGGGTGGTATGGTTGGTGAGAAGTGCTTTAGATTTTTAGATTTCTTTTGCTGTCATGGCCATATTTTAGTGTTGATATTGAACTAGGATTGGGTTGGTCAACATGGGAAAGTTGATATGAATTCTAGCAGTACTTACTGGTTCTTTTAATTTCCTTCTTAGTTTTCTTCTCTTTGAGTTTTAGCTGGTAAGCTTCAGAAAGATTATTTAGCCTACCAAGCAGATCAGCAACTGGGAATCAAGGGTATCTTTAAAAATACCATGTATGGGTGTCATGGAGAGAGCTACCCATGAATAGCAGATTCCAGTCTGTTGATTTACTATATTGAAAAACTAATGCCTAGAGAAGAGAAGTGGCTTGTCCAAAGGACTCAAATGCTGCAGTGAATCTCAAACTGTGGCACTTGTCCCATCAGGACAGGGATTTGATCTTACTCACTGCTATATCTCCAGTACCATGAAAAGTACCTGCCGCATTTATTTATCTAACAGATACCGTCAAAGGAATGAATAAATGAATAAATTACCTTTGATCCTCAGCTGTAGAGTCTAATTAGCAGCTCTGGGGTCAAACTGTGACTCTTGACATCTTGCTAGTGCTGTATCTTGGACCCAACCTGTGCCAGTCAAGTAAGTATGTAAATCAAGATCTAGGCTTCTCTATCCTATCAAGAGGCCCAGACACAATGCCCTCCGGTTTATAGATGGGTGTAGGTCCACTTCCAGGAGACTACCTTGGGCCACACTCACCAAGAAAACTTGGGAGTCTCTAGGGCTATTTAAGAACAGCACCATGAGCCCTTAGCTGTTTAGCTCATTCAAGGTGCCTCTAATGCTCTTGCATGAATGTGTTTTGTATGGTTATTTATAATAACAACTTGTATGACAGCCCCTGTGGTTTGCATCCCATGGGGTACCTGGGTGCCACAGACCTTGACACCTGGATGGGAGGATAAGTAGACTTCCAGGAGTAATCGGACTGGCTGCACAGGAAGGTGTTTTGCCTAAGCAGAAGGCACCACAGCTCACACCATCATTTATTTTTAATGAATTTTTGTTAGTTTGGTCTTTTTCCTTTTCACTCGCTTTCTCTTCTTTATCCTCTTTGACATACAGTAAAAATGGTGAGGGAAAAAGGGAGCTGTTCAGGTGCCTTCTGAATGTCATTGTGATCATCGATTTGCAGATGTCTTGCATTAGAAGTAACATCTGGGGGCAGATGGAGGTGAACCTGCAGATCTTTGCCCAAGGTTTAGAGAAATAGTTCAGTGAAGAAGCACTGCCCGATTAACATACTTGTCATAATATATAAATAAAGAGGTTGAATTCTTGATTGCTCAGAATTGGTTCACCCTTGTCCCCTGTATAGATCAAGTATAATGACTCAGAGCCTCCTTCCCTCCACTTGACAAACTGGGTCTCAAAGTAGAGGAGAGTGAAGAGATGGGGAGGGGGAGAGAAAGACATAGGGTAGGTTAGGGAGGGAGGGAGGAGAGAGAGAATATGAAAATGAATTGATCCGATTGAATGAGGTGGTTTCCCACAGTGAACTAATAATTATTTTCCTCCTCAAGTTACTCTTTAGCACAATTGAGATTTGACTGCACATCATGTAGATGCTGTAGCGATAACTTCACATATATGCATATTTGCAATATGTAAATATTAGAAATTTTATGTGTGTATGCATTTAGAGAACTATTAGGCATTTGAGCCAAATTATTTTCTATGGAATGCCTGGGAGACTTGTTTTTGGTGCTATTTCTGATTGGAATTAACCCTATGTATTTCATAGAATAGAATAGAATAGAATAGAATCCCTATAAACCAAGCACGAGTCCAAGGAGTACAATCTGAGCTTTACACTTACTTGCCTGAGAACTATGGATATTGAGGTTCTCCTTTTCTGAGAAATTAGTTTTTAAGAGATCAACATTGATAAATAAGGTAATAAAATATAATTAGATGTTTATAATTTCATAATGAATAAATAATAGACCATGCTAGTTCCACAGTTATTTGTATCTGTTTTATTTATGTTTTCAGCACACACCTACCAAGATAATCTTTTTTTTTTTCCTGGAGCTCTAATTTAATCAGCAATGTGACTTAGCCTAGTCCAAATTAAATATTAGCAGTAATGAAATAAAAAACTCTTTTAATAAGGATCATAAAGTAAGAGACACATGTCATAGCAGTTCGTATTTTCTTTTTGCCCAGGGTTTGTTGAAAATGAACTGTTTCTCTCACTGAACTGAATAGCTATAGAGGAGGTGGACTAGATAATGACTTAGGTTAGCTTCTAAGTCACAATCATAATGTGAGCCTAATCCACAGGGTCTATTTAAATATTTTCTCCTGTAACAGGCTGGAAATGTCCCCATGTGGGGGATATGGTGTATTTGCATGCACAGAAACAGTTAGCTGTGAATGTAGAAATAACCCTGGGTATTTGCCTGGGTATTAGTCTCTGTGCCTTCTCACTCAAATACTCCAAAATCCCATTTCTTGTCCCTTGAACATTCTCATGTGTTCTGTAAAGGTACACCGTGTGTCCTTCCAGTAGCAAGGCAGCAGTCACTCCTCTGAGACATCTGCCTTCTCTCTTTTCCTGAGCTCAGTAGACTGAGGCATCCTAAACGCCAGGTACTCCTAGACTCATGGACTATCTTCTTCCAGCTGAGAAGTTTTCTATGCCCTGCTGGTTTCCCTTTTCTTCCTATCTGTTCCAATAGCACCCTGAAGCCAAATCCTGATTACTTAAAAACTCAGTCCAGGAGTTAGGTGTCCTGTACACTGTGGCCATGGGTGACATGTCCTGTTTCAACCTCTAGGGAGGAATGAGGTCAGTTCTGAAAGAGGTTATGGCTGGAAGGGATTAGGAATACTTCTTTACGCCAAGTTCATGACTGAATCAACTAAATAAGTGGGCAGATTTACTGAGCCCTCCAGATAGAATACATTTAGAGGAACACTCAGGAAGGACTTGAGTTTTAATGATCTGGCTGGGATGAATCATGTACCCTGCACCACTTTCTAAATTCATTTTGGTAATTGGAATCTTATAAATGTTCTGTTGAATCATCACACTCAAGAGGACCTGGAAAGAGTTGTCTCCCTTTCACTATATTAGGCTATTTAAATAGCAATACAGGTATTTCTTGCTTTAAGAAAACCAGAAATAGGAAAAATCTCAGTTTCCAAGTACATTACAGAACGACTGTTAACTTCACAAAAGAGATAAAGCTAGGACTCCAAGTAGCAAGTGACTTTTTTTTTCTACCCTTGAGTTGGAAAGATTTTATCTGTTATTCTCATACTTTAAGAATTAGTTCTGGAGTAGAATGTGAACGTTTTAAAACAATAACTGAGAAAATGACATGAAGGCTGTGTTGACCAGTTTGATGGAAGTAGTTCGGATTGCATGTGAAAACCCCACACTGTACCCCAGAAGTGCATTAATGTACATAGTTACCATTCAATAAAAAAAAAAAAGAATTAGTTCTGGGCAAAAATAAGGGGTTCTAGCAGCAAAACTTAGAAATAGGCTTCTACCATTTTTTCCTTGGAAACTTCTGCTTTTGTTCCACAGTGCACATTTCTTAAGTCATTTCCATGGTAGATAAGAAGTCTTATTCTTGCACTGTTATCTGGCAAATGATTTTTCCAGTTTTTGGAGACCAAGCAACAGACAACCAACCTGTTATAATGATATAGACAGGAGGATTTAGTTTTGGGCATGGTTTTTGCCGACTGTTGATGCTGCTTGGGTGACTTCCCTGTGCCTCACCTTCCTGGCTGCTAGGTTGCAATATTAATTTCACCTGTTGCTTTTGTCTTGCACTTGAGTGATGTCTTGAGTTCTGAGCAGGCTGAGCTCTGTAGCAGTCCTGCATTTTACCAGGGGCTGGAGGCTGTCTGGGTTCAGTTCCCTTCCTCTCGGGTTGAAGGTCTTTGCAAGCTGATGACTTGCTCAAGATGGGAACCCAGAGAAAGCCCATGGAATTTTTTTCAGTGACTTCTGGCAGGAGTCCCTAAACCCCACTTGCTACTATTCGCTGGGCCAAAGCTATCCCAGAAAACGTCTTCAGAGCTCACTCAGCACAGTGGTTTAGGAGGACTTGGACACAAAGTTGGGTCTCCATAAACGTTTGCAGGCTGCTGTTGGATGCATTCAGCACACACATGGGGACAGCTCCGGACGCAGAACTGGCTGCTGAGTTCCATGTCATGCTTGGGAATGTACTGACCTTCTTCCCGGGGAAAATGACTCTCCTGAAGAGTGGCTTTTGTTCTGATGTGTCAACACTGCTTTGCTTAGGGACTTGAATAAGCAATGAAGACTGAGAACTGGGGCAGTCACCACAGCTGGCCACCCACCTTCTCCTTCCTGAATCTTTTCCTTTGGCTACTGTGACCCCATCCTAGCCTGATTTGCTTCTTACCTATCAGGCCTTCCTGATAGACCTTACCTTCCCAGTGGCTTTTCCTGGTCCTTTCTTTTGATCTCTAAGTAGCTGAGTTCCTCAAAGTTCAGTCCCAGACCCTTTTCTCTCTTCTCCTTTCTCTTCTCTTCTTCCTTTCTCCCTTATTCCCCTGGTCCTAGATAATTTCATTCATTCCCCTGGATCTGATTACCACTTATTTATCAAAAACTCCTAAGTTTCTACCTCTAGACTGTACTTATCTTTGGAACTCCAACCCCATGCATCCACTTGGTGTTTCCCCTGAAGTCTCATCGTCTTCTCCAGTTTACCTCCTCGACACAGAATCTACCTTTTCCTCCGTTTGCTCCCTATAATCTTTCTCTAGGCTTCCTTATCTGAGTAAGTTTCACTGAAATCTACCTCGTTTGGGGGGGTCATAAACTTGGGAATATTTCTCTTCGCTTTTTCACATTCCCAACATTCAAACAATGGTCAAGTCTTATCGATTATTTCTTTAGTATTCTCCAGTTTCCACCTGAGTCTAATCATTCTTGTCTCTTTCCTGGTAGCTGCATTAGCCTCCTAACTCATTTCCTGGCAACAATTCTTGCATCTCTGCATCCTCCTGCTCCCCCAACCAATTCTTTCCCTAGAGAACAGGCTGTCCTTTCCCTCCCTTTCTCTCTTCCTAATGATTATTTATAAAGATCTTTTCAATGATTGATTTTGACATAATTATAGTTTCGCAGAAAGTTACAAAAGTTGTATTACAGAGAGGTCCCATGCACCCTCCACCCAGTTTCCCCCAGTGATAAGAGCTTACATAACTATGGTACAACATTGAGATCAGGCATTGACGCTGACTCAGGCAGAGGCCCTATTTGGATTGCACCGATTTTACACTCAGACGTGTCTGTGTGTGTTAAAGTATGCAGTATACAGTTCTGTGCATCCTCATCCCATATGTACCCACCCCACAATCGAGATGCAGAATGACCTCATCACCCCAACTTTCCCTCATGCTGAAGAAGAAAGCTCCTTTAAAAACACAGTGTGATCCCATGACTGCCTTGCCTAAAACCGTTTAATAACTTTAAAGCCCCAGGGCCTTAAGTAAGGACTGTGAGTGCCTATGTGACCTGGTTCCTGCTGCCTTGTTCCACTCTCCTTTTGCTCGCCAGCCTCTGCTCACTGGCCTTTCTCTTCCTATAGTTTTGGAAGCTTCTGTGCTGTTCAAAACCTCCCACACATGCTGGGAATCCTCCCTGCCCCCCAGCTATCTCTTCCTCATCTGCCAGGTAGTAGCTTAGAGACCTTCTCAGGGAAGGTGGCCTTGATATCTCAGATGAGGTGAGGTTTTCCTGTTATTCCTTTTCTTTGCCAATCATGCTTTTCCTTCGTGGCACAACTCACATGATTGGAATTAATAGATATGTGTGTAGTTTGTTCACCTGAGGTCTCCTTGGCTAGACTAGAAGGGCCCTAGAAGTCTGGTCACACTCTATCTTTTCTGTCTAGCACAGTGGCTGGCCTAGCAGGTGCTCAACAAATACTTGGTAGGTTAGCAACTGGTTATTGTAAGCCAGTCCTGGCTTGTGGCTGGGGTGTGGCCTGAGGCCATGGAATTAGGGGAAGCCAACTTGCCTATGTGGGTGTTTGCTCCCTCTGTGACTTCATCTTTATCCTTCCCCCTGGAGCCCTGTCAGAGAACCTGGGTGTCTGTGGCTCTTGCTACCCAGAGGCCTATACTGATCATTTCTCTCTTAATCCTACCCCTGTATTCTCTCTGAGACCTTACAGTAAGAGACAGCCCTGGCTCGTGTTCTCACCTCTTTGATACACTTTCAAGAATATCAACTGGTGACTCACCCAAACTTTTAATGTAAGGCTTCTTTCTCTTTGGGGCCGCTGCCATGGTGTCACCCTGAGACGGTTATTAGTCCAGAGCTGTGGGAGTCTCTGAGTTGCACGGCTCCCAAGATGGCCTTGACAAGCTTTTAGATCTGCCCTGTCTTTGATGCTTCCATCTGCATTTGCTGAGGGTCCTCCATCCCCCACTCTGCCCACTCTTACTCTCTCAAAGATAACTCAGTGTGGTTTCTATCTGTGGAGCTTAAAATTTGAACAGCCCTCTTGTTGGCTGAATAGACAATATTTTACCCAAATGGCCATGATGCAACCAGCTTTCTAAAGATTTGAAAGGGGAGGCCTGGGAGTTCCTGCTGGGATGTGGCTTTGGGGTGGTGACACCATGTGGGATCCTGTCTGGAGGGCACTAGGGTGGCAGAGCTAACCCTTATTGGTATCCTCTGTCTACAGGAACCTTCTTTAAAGCACACGACCCCTACATGAAAGAGGCCACGTGATGCACTATGTAGTGGGAGCTCTGGAGAAGGGGAATGTCCTGCATTAGTCATAGCTCTCGATTCTTTTGTGACAGTCTGTAACAGGCTTTGGCCTGGGTGCTCTGGGCAGATTCTGATCTGGTTTACAGCACTGGGAGTCCTGGGAATGCCTTCCAAGTTTCCCATCCTTGCCACATAGAATGCTGGGAGTCTTCACAGCTGATCACTATCCTTTCCCTGGGTGATCTGGGGCTGATGGCACAGTCCAGCTCTGTAAGCCAGGCCTCAGATGTCGATCCACTGGGGCTGTGTGCTCTGAAGACACAGCTTAATGCCCCCCCCCCCCCGCTTTTGCTTTTGGGTTAGCTAACATGATACTTGGGATGGAGAAAAAGAATTAGGACCTGTGGCTCCTCCTTTTAGGACATGAGACCTGGCTCATAGACCCAGTTGTTGGCTGTGATGCTCCATTTCTTGGCCATCCCTGCCAGGCTGTTTTCTTCTGTAGTCCCTCCCACTCTTGATGGCCTGCTAGGCCTTGCTAGTCTCAGGGCTGCAGACATAGATACTCCAGATACTAGTACAGTGCCTCTTACTGCCCCTGAGCAGGGCCCCGGAAACCTTATGCAATTCTTCCAACATCCTCACCAGCACCCAAGGCAGTGTGAACAGCTTCTTCCATCAGAAGACCCAGCTCCAAATAGCTATTGTGTGTTGCTCCTGTCACAGCTGATGATGGGGCTTAGAAGATAATGCTGGTCTTTCTTGTGTTGGGTGCTCTGCAATTTCCTTTCTTGTTCTCTCTGATCACACTACTTTCTGTCCTCATCAATTGTTTACATCTAAGGAAGGACCTGGCTCTTAAGGCAGGAGGGATTAGATATGCTTAATACTCTCTTTTACCCTTGATGTGATGGGACAGGGGTGGTGGTGGTGAGGAGTGTGGGCAGGGCCTGCTTCTTTTCCAATCAATGTTGCCTTCCCTGCACATGGGGCACAATGTGTTTTCAGTTAGTAATGCTGAGAGGTGACAGGTCAGACCATCTGGCACTAATGCTGCTGTTCCTGACTTCCTCCAGGTCACCCAACCTGCCTGCAGTTCACCCTGAACATGACCGAGGCTGTCAAGACCTACAAATGGCAGTGCATAGAGTGCAAATCCTGCATCCTCTGTGGGACCTCGGAGAATGACGTGAGTTTGGGGCCTTCCCTGTGGGAGGGAAGGAGGGCAGAGAGGAAAGCAAGGGTATTGTACCTGGGCTTCTGGGGAAAATGTCAGTCTGTCTTGCTCTTTGCTTCCATGACCTTTGGGACTCTTGCGCTACAGGGACCTTGGATGATCTTTGTGCCTGTGGGGAGAGCGGCACCAGGTGCTGTGTTGATAGCCCTATGTTGATTTTCCCTATACCCTGGCACTTGGGAGCAACCTGGCCACTTGCCACTAGGGAGTCAGTGACGGACAATGGGGACCATTGCTTGTGGTTGGGATGCGTTTGCTTGTTTCCACCATTGCACAGTATATTATCTCATTGGTCTAATGTCAAATATAATAAATGCAGAATTTTCAAAAACACTTTTTATGTGGATAATTCTAAACATATACAAATGGTAGAGAGAACATAAAGATGATATACCTTATCACCAGTTTTAACACAGATCAATACATGTCCAACCTTGTTTCATAAATACTATCTCCCCTCCCATAATGCTGGCCATAATATTATATCACTTTACTTGTAAATATTTCATATGTACCTCAAAAAGATAAGGGCTTCTTTTTTAATTTTCTTTCTTTATTTTTTTGAGACAAAGTCTCATTTTGTCGCCCTTGGGTAGAGTGCCGTGGTGTTGCAACCTCCAGCTCTTGGGCTTAAGCGATTCTCTTGCCTCAGCCTCCCGAGTAGCTGGGACTACAGGTGCCTGCCACAATGCCTGGCTATTTTTTTGTTACAGTTTGGCCGGAGCCAGGTTTGAACCTGCTACCCTTGGTATATGGGGCTGACGCTCTACTCACTGAGCAACAGGCACCACCCAGGGCTTCTTTTTTTAAATAAAAATACCCAAAATATAAACATAGCTAAAAAGTCAATAATTTCTTCATATACTCACACATCCAGTCAACATTCTTATTTCCTGAATTGTCTTGTAAGTATTTTTATTATACTACTTATTTGAATTGGGATCTAAGTAAGGCAACTAATATTGCAATTAGTTGATATGTCTTTGAAGTTCTTTAAATATTTATATGTTTATATAAATATAGATGCAGGTTCTTTAAATAATATATAGATTTTATTTCCTTCCATATTACTCTCTTTTTCCCCTTTCTTCAATTCTTTGTTGAAGAAATCCAATCATTTGTTCAATAGAGTTCTCAGTACTGTATTTAACTGAGTGCATCTCTGTGGTGCTGTTTGACCTTTTTCTCTGTCTCCTGTATTTCTTATAAATTGGTAGAGCTAGAGGCTTGATTCAGGCTGTCTTTCTGTCTCTGTCTGTTTCTTTCTCTCATTGTCTTTGTCTGTCTTTCTCTCTTTCTCTCTTTTTTGGCAAGACTACTTCATAGATGGTGGTATATGCTTTCACCACCAGGAAGTGTGTACTGTCTGGTGCCTATTTTTTTTTTTTTTTTGAGACAAAGTCTCACTATGTCATCCTTGGTAGAGTGCCGTGGCATCACAGCAAACAACAACCTCAAACTCTTGGGCTTAAGCAATTCTCTTGCCTCAGCCTCCCAAGTAGTTGGGACTACAGGCACCCGCCACAATGCTCAGCTATATTTTTGTGTTGTTATCATTGTTGTTTAGCAGGCCTGAGCCAGGTTCAACCCTGCCAGACCCGGTGCATGTGGCTGGCACCCTAACCATTGAGCTATGGGCACCGAGCCTGACGTCTTTCTTTTTGATAAGATAGTATTCAATGATCTTCAATTGGATCGACTATTTTGTTAAGGGCTGCAAAATGTGGTATGTACATATCCATATTTGATAATTTTGTTGTTTATTAGTAATTCCTTAAAGGGATACTTTCCCAACCTGAAATTTGGTTACCCTTGGGTATAGATTATATAGAGACAGGATAAATGCTTGATTCTTTCTTGATTTTTTTCAAAATAATAGGGTAAAGTGCAATCAAGAAAGTAGTAATTGTGGGATACCTTCTGAACATGAAAAAATATTTATACCAGTATCTCTTTTATTTTCTTTTTGAGACAAAGTCTCACTTTGTCACCCTTTGCAGAGTGCTGTGGCTTCATAGCTCACAGCAACCTCAAACTCTGGGGCTCAAGCAATCCTCTGGCCTCAGCCTCCTGAATAGCTGGGACTACAGGTGCCCATCACAATACCTGGCTTTTTTTTTTTTTATTTTTAGAGACGGGACTCCCCTCTTGCTTAGATTGGTCTCAAACTCCTGAGCTCAAGCAATCCACCTGCTGCAGCCTCCCAGAGTGCTGGGATTGTAGACTTGAGCCACCATGTACCAGTATCTTATTTAATGGGGAAAACACAATTGGCATCTCTGCTGAAATTAGAAACCGAATGAGGATGTTCACTATCTTTTCTTCTACGATTCAACATTATTCTAGAGCTATGAGCTAATACAGTTTGAGAGAAGAAATCACTTGAGGTGTAAGCATGGATGACAGAGTAGTAAAACTCTTATTTTCATATTATGGGACAATGTAACTAGAAAGTCTTAGAGAATCAACAAAAAAGCTAACTCAAACGTAAAAGTTAACAGGATATAAAACTAACATAGAATAATTACTAGCCTCCATACACACAAACAATAACCAGTAAGACAGCACAGTTCCATTTATAATAGCAACAAAGAAGGAATGCTTAGAAATGTATGTAGCTGCAAATGTACAAAACCCACGTATAGGAAAATTTTGAACACTTTCAAAAAGACATGAAGAGCAAATGTGATCTTGGCTCGAATGATTCAACCTGACAAAGATGTCACTTCTTTCTATGTTAATTTATGAGTTTATTTCAAGTCCAATAAAAATAGCAACAAACATTTTTACAGAGTCAGACAAGTTGATATAAGTCCCTATGGAAATATAAGCATGCAAGAATAGTGAAGAAAATACTGAAAAACACTGACAAAACTAGTACTGCTGGGTATTAAAACTTAATACAAGGCCTCTATACCCGAAAACAGGGTGGTACTAATGCACGAGCAGACAAATGGACCAGTTGGATTAGACTGGAAAGCCCATAAGTAGACCCAGCTACTCCTGGAAACACAATACAGGATCAAGATCGCATCTAAAATGACTGCCTCCAAAGGTGGACTTTTTAATGAATGGTGCTGGGACAATGGGGTAGACATTTGGGAAAAGACAAAATTAGATTTATGTGTCACACCATACTTAAAAGCAATCTCCAAATAGATTGGAGATCTGAATATAAAAAGCAAAATGTGCTGGTAGTAGAGGAAAATGGGCAAATTCTTCTTTAAATATTGGGAAAGGTTTTCAAAAATCCTAAAGCAATAAAATAAAATATTGATAAATCTGACTGTATAAAAACGTGTATGGTCAAAAACATAACAAAGTCAAAGGATAGCTGGCAAAGTGGGATAAAGTATTTGCAGTACGTACTAGAGACGAAGGGGTAATTACCTAATAAATAAAGAACTGTTAAAAACTGAGGACCAAGGGCTGGAAACCTGATAGGAAACAAACAAACAAAAAATACATGAAAATCAGCTCATAAAACTTATAAAGATGACTCTTAAACATGTGAGAAAATGTTCAAACACACTCATAATTAAGGAAAGTCAAAGCTGAGAGACTGTTTCTTATCTATTAAATAGACAAAAATTAAGAAGTATGACAACGACAAATTTATTTCAAGTCCAATAAAAATATCAACAAACTTTTTAATGGAATTAGACGAGTTGATACAAGCTTGTCTTGATGAAGCTGGTGGGAAAACCTGCACCTTCATACATCGTTGGTGGTAATACAAAGAGGGAAATGTATCATTGTTGAGCAAATTTAACAAAACTACAATACACTGACATTTTGACTCAGAAATCCCACCTTGAAGATACACTCCCAACACTTTGTGGTATGAAAATACATACGTGTAAGGTTATTTATGATGGTGTTGTATATAATCACAGAATATTGGAAACTTAAATATACATACACAGAATGGTTAAAAATCAATGATACAGATGTACAATGGACTATTATGTAGCTGTGAAAAAGAAATAGACAGGTTTAGAGCGATTTCTAGGAATGTTGTTGAATGAAAAAGCAATGTAAATTAGAATAGCTATACTATGCTGCCCTCATTGTAAGAACTAAAAGGATGCTTGTGCTTGAATGTTTGTAACAGCACAATTCACAATTGCAAAGAGGTAGAAACAACCCAAGCGCCCATCAGCACATGAGTGGATTAATAAACTGTGGTATAGTTATACCACGGAGTACTACTCAGCCATAAAATAATGGTGAACTAATA
>NW_003852591.1:2150950-2157537 GCF_000181295.1 Otolemur garnettii | reverse complement strand
AAACAACACATGTACTCCCCATTAAATTGAAACTAATTGTTAACACAGGGATAGAAATAACTACACGTGTCCATCGTACCTGCACATACATTTGTTTCCTAGCTCTGTTGCCTGGGAGGGCCTAGAAGCAAAGGCAACATGGAAGCAAGGACCACACATAGCGTCTAGGTATTGGTAACTAAATAATACCATTCTGTAATGGAAGGAACTAGGGCCCTGGGAGAAATGGCTCATGGGAGGACTTTAAGACATAATGTACTAAATGAGCCTGGAGTATCACGTGGTGTCAGAAAGCAAGGAAGTCCTCAAAAAATGACAGGGCATATCTAAAGGACATAGGCAGCAACTTGAAGGAACTCTTAATGGCCAAATGCAGGAAAATTTCAGCAAAAACAAATAAAGATACTTTTGGATTATAACCTAAAGAATAAAATAAAAATCCATACTGATATTAAAAAACCTGAATGAATGAATGAATAAGTAAGAGAGAAAATAAGCTCTTTGTTAGATCAGAATCCCTACGAATGAACATAGAGGAAAGGGGAATCATGCTTAGGCAAATGTTACAATTAAGGTTCTTGTAAGCAAAAGCCATTAATTGATGCTAATATTAATGGGCAAACGTATGGTGACAAACGGGATTTGCATAATCTACAAGTATCTCCCCCAGAAGATTTCTTATTAATATAAGTAAAGGGAAAAATAGTAACTTTCCAGTAGAAAAAGTGGCAGACACTACCTCAATTACATGATCGTAGTTAACATTTCAAGTTATCGGTTTCCCCAGATATGATACACTTAGTGGTAGTCTTGCCAAAAATGCACGCAAACCTCAATCTTCTCTTGAGAACAGATCCAACACAAATTGAGTGACATTTACATCATTGGTCTAGACTCTTCGGAAGTGTCAAGGTCACAAGAGACAAAGAGACTGAGGAATTTGTCACAGAAGGAAGGACGGCAAGAAAACCCAATAACTAAATGCAAAGTGGCATCCTGGGAAAGGGGATATACGGGGAAAAAGGCAAAATTCAAAATATACTCTGTCTATAGAGTAGTTAAAAGTTTATATGAATGGTAATTTCCTGCTTATCATGATTTTCCTATAGCAATATAAGATGTTAATATTGGGGGAGTGTTGAGTCAAGTGTACACAGAAACTGTACATATTTGCAATTTTTCTCTAAGTTTAAAATTATCTTAAAATAATAAACAAAAACATAGTGTTATGTTTCTCTAGCACAGTGCTTTTGAACCTTTTTTATCTCATGGCACACTTGACCTATAGTTAAACTTCCACGGCCCAATTATATTGATAAAAAAAGAAAACGAGTAAAAAAAAGAATATACTGTGCTTTGAACTTTTTTCAAAAATAATTTAATTCATGATCTTTAAAAATGTTCACAGCACACCTAAGATCCTTTCCTGGCACACCGGTTGAAAATCACTGCTCTAGTATCTTCTGAAAGTGACTAAGATTTTATTTTATTTTATTTTATTTTTACTAAATCATAGCTGTGTACATTAATGCAATCATGGGGTGCAATGTGCTGGTTTTATGTGCAATTTGAAATACTTTCATCAAACTGGTTAACATTGCCTTCACGGCGGTGACTAAGTCTTTATGAACTTGAGGATTTAAACATATTTTATTTTATAGTTAAACTTGCCCTAGCTTTGGCCAATAGGAAGATATTCAAGTTGCATCCGGAGTCCTTCTGACATGGTCTTTATAGTATTCAATATAATAGCTTTCTTGCTTTCTAATATGTAAAGGTATTTATACATTTCACCTACCAAACCTGGACTTATACCTATTTCTTTAAGGAGTCCATGTTCACTTTAGTGGGTGATGGTCTTTAGAGAACATAATACTAAGTTTTACTGTGTTTGTCATTCAGTGGACAGATGTAGAAAATACTTTTTTGCTTTGTTTTAAAGGTAAATTTATATATATTTTGCTTCGTTTTGGTATAAATTTATACTGATACTTCCAATTCACATCTAAGACTATTGAGTTTCCACTTAACCTCATTGATCGTAATTACATCTATCGTTATGTGCTTTTGACTATGTTAAAAATCTCATGGCGCCCAAAGCTCAGTGCATAGGGTGCTAGCCACATACACCCAGGCTGGTGGGTTCAAACCCCACCTGGGCCAGCTAAACAACAATGACAACTGCAACAATTGTGGTGGGCACCTATAGTCCCAGCTACTTGGGAGGCTGAAGCAAGGGAATTGCCTAAGCCTAAGAGGTTGAGATTGCTGTGAGCTGTGACGCCACAGCACTCTACCAAGGACAACATGGTAAGACTCTGGCTCAAAAAAAAAAAGAAACAAACAAACAAACAAAAATTTAAAAAAATAATCTGGTCTCTCAATGGTAACAACATAATTACTCATTTGACATACATACAACAGTCTCAGACTATCAATTCCAATATTATCGCCAACAATGTAATTGCTAAAAAGAAATATGTTTATGTGCATATTTGCATTTATTTTTGTCCTTATATATTCTACTAAGCAGATATAGTCAAATTACATGTTTTGAAGTCACTTAGAATAGTTTCTCTCTATTGGTTATACCACCAACTGGATACATAATTAAATTCATTTGTTTCATTTTTCTTTTTTTTTTCTTTAGGGACATATTACAATTTAAATTTTGTTTATGATTATGTAAATTATTTGCTTGTTCCAGAACCAAATATATAAAGAAATAATATATTCAAAGAAAAATAGCTTCTAGGGCCAGGCATGGTGGCTCACACCTATAATCCTAGTACTCTGAGAGGCCAGAGCCTGTGGACTGCCTGAGCTTAGAGTTTGAGACCAGCCTGAGCCAGAGCAAGACCTTGTCTCTAAAAATAGCCAGGCGTTGTGACGGGTGCCTATAGTCCCAGCTACTTGGGAGACTAAGGCAAGAGAATCACTTAAACCCAAGAGTTTGGGGTTGCTGTGACCTGAGACGTCAGAGCACTCTACCAAGGGAGATAAAGTGAGACTCTGTCTGGGAAAAAAAAAAAATAGCTTCTATCTCCACCTCTTTAACGCTGTTCCTTCACTCTGCTTATAGGTTAGCATTTAAAAACTATAGAATGTATCCTTCCATTTTATTAAATGTAAGCATATATGGTGTACATATGAATCCATAAGAAAACGGTAACAGATTACACCTTGCTTTTTGTCACTATCTTAGAGATTCCAGCAATATATAGATATATCCTTCCTATGACTACATAATTATTTATTTATTTATTCAACCAGTCCCTTACTGATGGATATTTCGGTTGATTTTGGTCTCTGGCTTTATAGAGAGTTGTGGGCAAAGCCCTCGGGGAGGAGCCAGGGAGTGAGAGTGCTCTGGCATTAGGGTGCATCTCACAGGGTCAGGGATCCACTCTGCATGTCCCAGAATGAGTTTCCTCTTCTACTGGCACTGTGGCCACAGGTGGATCTCAGTTCTTGGATACTTGGGAATAAAACCTCCTTAAATTGTGTTTTTCATGAGCATGAGCATGAGCTGGGGGTTCTTGGCGGTTTGACAAGCAATTATCCTGGAAAAGCAGGTGGAAGGGAAGCGAATATGGTGCTGGGCAGTGGTGAACCCCTGACAAATGCATCCTCAGGTGGCCGCTTTTACCTTTTTGTATTTATCATGTCAGAGCTTTAAGACAAGTCTCTCTGTTTCCTGTCCTCAGTCTAACTGATTTGTCCTAGTCTCATCCCTAAATCAAGCTGTCAGCCCCCTTCAGCTCTGACAGTAATGATGCAGCTCTTTTCATCCTACCCCTCTGACTGCTGCTTAGTCTCTTTTTTTCCCCCTGCCTGTCCCTTATGATTGGTGTCCCCAGAGGTCTGTCTTTGGCCGCCTTCTCAAGGATCCTTGACCTTTCAGAGAATTCAGTGAAAGCTATGGATATACTCTTTTCTTGGATAAGTGCATATTTCTACCTGTACGTGAAATTGTACATAGCACTTCCGGGGGTTCATGGATGCTTTTCCATGTGCACAACAAGTTCAAAGACGTCTGCCTCCACACACTCTGAGCTTCCCCTTCTAGAACCTTCATTTGTCATCTAATCACCCGTGACTCCCAAATCCTTAGCTCACGCCCAGACCCCTCTCCTGCTTTGCACTTGCGTCCAGGCCATCCCTGTAGATGTGTGGATCTATGGGACACGTCATAGCTGAGGTTGCCCTCTCCCTCCTGTGGGTCCACTCTCCCACCCATGCCTCAAGGGTGGTTTCATCATCTCGCTCACTGACCAAGCTGCCACATCTTGATTTCTTCCCTATCACTCTCCACATCTAGTCAATCGCTCTTAAATAGGAGCAAGACCCATTTACTTCCCCCTTGCCACAACCCTACTTCAGGCCACCATGATCTCTCACCTGGATGCTCTACAGCTTCCTACCTGGCCTCCTGTTTTCTTGAATACACCTCTCCCCACCTGGGCATCTATTCTTACCCAGCAGCTAGTGAGATCTCTCTAAACTGCAATCTGATCATATCACTCCCCTGTTGATAACTCTTCAAAAACATCCCCCTTGCTCACTTGACAGGTCTTAATATGACAAAAAAAAAAAGCCCTGTTGCTTGCTCACCAGGGTTTCCCACTTCTAAGTCTAATTTCATCCAGGATCCCTGCACTGGTGGAGCCAAGGTGAGAGCTGATATAAAACCTTACTTTGTAAACATCTCATAAACTATCCAAGCAAGTTCAAAGATCACCCAGTAAAAGAGGTCTGGACCTGGATAATGGACCCAGGTCACAAACACTTTCTGAGCAGCTACTATGTGCAAGGGAGTCCCTGCAGGGCGCGTAGAAATGAGGTAGGTGAAGTTCTGCCTCCAAGGGCCTTATAGTTCATACAGGGGACACAGGGAGGACAAAAGAGGCCTGTTCCTAATGAACAATTTGAGAAAACAAATGTGTAGTTGTCTACCATGTGGCAGGCGTTGCAAAGTAAAACTCAATTAAATGTCAGGAGAAAAAAGGGAAAGCACCATGGTTGTAGGGGGAGAAATGACTTCCAGTTGAGGTGGTTTAGCAAAGTCTTCCTGGAAAGGGAGTGCTTGAAGACCAGAAGGGAAGGCAGGGGATGGACAGCAGAGAGGGTTGGGGCCTGGGAGCGCCTCCAGGGCAGCTGAGGTGCCTTTGAAGTTAACCAGGGCCCTGGGGGATTCTGCTCCACCTGGGCTCCGGCCTCCACACAGTGAGGAGGCTTCTGGAAGCTGAGGATGGCACTGTTGCCATCTTTCTACATTCTCATATTGAAACCCGGGGGGTTCAGAGGTGTCACGGATGTTCCCACCCAGTATTGCCCATTTCACAGATGGAAAGAGTAGAGTCCAGAGGAATTCAGTCAAAATGTTCAAATATTGTACTCTCTACATACTAGGTACAAATGGTAGGGAATAGAGAAACGCGTAAAATTAGTTTTCTTCTCTTTCAAAGCAGAGTTATTATCTATGGGAATTCAGGAGAATAAGGAATCTTTTTAAGGTTAGTTGTGAGGTGGTAGTCAAGGAAGGCTTCTTGGAGGTGGTGTGAGCAGAGTCTTACCGTGTGGGGGAGTTGTTAGGATTTGTGTAGGTTGGGAGGCAGAGGGGACAAAGCACAAGGTGTGCTCAGAGGACAGTGAGGACATCGGAGGGGGGCTGGAAAGGGGCAGTCAGTGAGGCTGATCTGTGGAAATAACTGGGGGGTAAGTGAGGACCAGACATTGGCCCCAAATAATTGAATCTCTCTCTCCTCCTCTGTACTTGCTCTGTGTGTCTCACCAGGACCAGCTGCTCTTCTGCGATGACTGTGACCGCGGCTATCACATGTACTGTTTAAACCCGCCAGTGGCTGAGCCCCCAGAAGGTAATGTTGTTGGTCACCCTAACAACGGCAGCAGCCTCCACTTATACCACCAAGCGAGCCCTCACCCTGGTGTAGGCCTTGTGCTAGGGGCTTTCCCTGTCTTGACCCATTTCATCATCACAGCCCTGTGAGGTAAGTATGACTGCTACCCTTTTATAGATGAGGAAACTGAGGCACAGCTCACCCAGCTGAAATTTCAACTCACGAAGCCCAAGGAAATGTTTCCCATATATGTAGCTGAGATGGTGAGGGAAGGATGAGTTTCCAGGGGACCTGGGCAACCCAGTTAGGAGGCCTGGCCGGGGAGCATGGGTCAGCGGTTACCTCTGAGCTCCTGCTCTGCTGAGCAAGACTCTAGCATGTTTGCAGACCAGGACTTGGTCACTGAGCTGTGGGGGTCAGAGGAAAATAGGGTTTCCAAGAAGTCAGGGCCCCTGGGGTTAGGAGAGGGGCTGCTACTAATGCCATCTTGTTTCTTGTAGGAAGCTGGAGCTGCCACTTATGCTGGGAACTGCTCAAAGAGAAAGCTTCGGCCTTTGGCTGCCAGGCCTAGGGCCCCAGGTCACGGGATGTGACTTGCTGCTGGGGAGGCTGAACCAGAGCCCAGTTCAAACCAGATCAAACCCTCCCCCCACATATCCAGGCTGACCAACTGTAAGAAAAAGAAATAGTCCCCAAGGGGCATGGACAAGAGGGCGTGGTGTCTGC
>NW_003852591.1:2142309-2150670 GCF_000181295.1 Otolemur garnettii | reverse complement strand
CTGGCTTCGGCTCTTCATCCACAACTCTCACCAGAGGAACAAAGGGCTGTTGAAAAATTGTGGTTTATTACAAGCCTCACCAGAAACTTCCTGTTCCCTTGGTCTCTGCAGAGAGAAAAAGTTGCTCTCCAGAACCCCAGCAGTGGCAACCACAGATGGCCATGATCTACTGTGTGACATCACGGGGAGGGAAGTTGAAGCCCTGAGAGATGGGGGGGAAACAGTGAACATGATGCCTGCCATGGCCGGTCAGTATTTATTATCCATCAAGAGAGACTCAAAAGAGACCAGGCTGGTTCCTTGACCTTCAGAGGTGTGGGACATCCTTAATGTGAGACAAGCCACAGCCATTGCTCAAGACTCTGCCTCCTACCCACCCACCTGGGGCAGCTTCCCCCTGGAGGGGTGGGAACCCAGGAGTCAGGAGCAAGGGCTTCCCAATCCAGATTCCCAACATTGGGTACAAGGGACGGCAGCCTTGAGAAGCCCTTCAGTATTGGACGTAAAGCTACAGATTCCTTTTCCCAAGCTATGTCTTCCTTCCATTGTATGTTTACCATTGTCTACTGAGTCCTGATTGGAAATTTTAGGATGGGGGAGAGATGACTTTTACCTATACAAATAATTAGGCTGATGAGATTGTGTGTGATCAGGGTGGCCATGATTCAGGACCCTCGGCTTGAGGACTGCTCATATCCCCTCTAACATCCCCAGTGTTGCCAGACTCTTGTTTTTTTTTTTGTTTTTTTTTAATGTTTCTAGAAGAAAGAGGTGGGGAGGCTCAGCTTCCGAGAACTCTGTGTGTTGGAAGATAGCCCTGTGGGCTGGAGCGGATTGGCTGTCTTTGAATCGCAGCAACAGCACAATCACTGACACATTTCTGGAAAAATCATTTGCCCAAAGGGCAGGTCTCGGTGAGCGGGACCCTCGCGCATGCTTGGCTTCCCTGAAATCGGCTCCGTCTCTGTGGTCCGGCTGCTTGTAACAAAGGCCCAGGTTATTTTTAGTTCTTCAGCTCCTGAAGAAGCCCCCAGAGACTCGGGCTGGTTGGGCCACTTCTGCCCAGCTGCAGTGTTCGCTGGGCCACTCAGCAGGAGCTTTCCTCTCCCAGCTAATTGCTCTTGGCCTGTGCACCCAGGGCAACCTGGCATGGAGCTGAGCACTGTGGGAATCCCCAACTCCTTTGCAGAGTGACCTAGGGCCAGAGATGGGGGTTACTCTCCTGCAGGAGCCCGTGAGTTACACACATGCATAATAATCACGTTTAAAGGGCCCGGTCTGGATGGAATTTTCATCTCCCTTGTAAGATATTTTTTCCCCCTTCTGGTTTGATGAGCCCATATAGTCTCTAAAAGCCCAGGGAGGAATAGCTGGGTGCTGTGGTGGGCGCCTGTAATCCCAGCTCCTTGGGAGGCTGAGACAAGAGAATTGCTTAAGCCCAAGAGTGTGAGGTTGCTGTGAGCTGTGATGCCATAGCACTCTACTGAGGTTGACATACTGCGACTCTGTCTCAAAAAAGAAAAAAAGAAAAGAAAAGAAAAGAAAAGCCCAGGGAGGGGTAGAGAGGGTGCCATCACATCAGCAGGGCACATCTCCTCCCCTGGCTCACTCTCTCCCTGCAAAACCCAAAGTGGGGTGTCTTCAAAGGCTGCTGATTGCTTTTATGATTTATTTTTATTTAAGTTTAGAAAAAAAGTCCCTAAATATTCCTAAATGCCACAATGACTTAAAAGTTAAAAAAGCACATCTGAAACCCCCAATTGTGGCTCCACTAAGTGACAGGTCCTCTTTGGAGTATGGGCAAATCTGTTCCCCACAGAAATGCAGAGGGCAGGAAAGCCCTCTCCTATCTGCAGCTGCCACGTCTGCTCTGCCTACAGGAGCTGAGCCTGGTCTGGGTCCGCAAACACACAAAGCGGACTGGAACTTGCCCGCAGAGTTCTGATGTGACATTAGGGAGGCCCCGGCGTTCCCTTCTTAGTTTCATGACTCCCTGAAGAATGGGCACAAGTCCTTCATCTTTGGAAGCCTCAGTTTCTCCATTTGGAAAGCACGGCTAGCAAAGCCAGCTTGTGGGATGGTGCTGTCACTGTAAGGGTGGAGGGTACTATAAGCAGACAAAAGTCTCCAGAGTCACATTTATCACCTCTGTGTTGAAGAAAGGAAGACTTTGGTAAACTTCAACTTGGCCTCTTTTCTTTGAGCCCCAGGGTATGAGCCAAAATCACAGGGTGCGCATGATGGGTCAGGGTTTTAGTTTTCCCTCTGCCATTGAGTAGCTGTGTGACACTGAGCAAGTCACTTAGCATCCCTGAACCTCGGTTTGCTTTGCCTACCTATAAAACAGAGACTGTGACACTTGTGCTCCCCATTCCACAGTGACACGGGGTTCTTACAAAGCATCCTGTTCCAGAATCACCACTGCAGGGCTTGTCCACCTTCGTGCCTGGGTCAGCCAGAGTTAGATGTCTTCTTGGAATCTCCCCTGCAACCAAAGGGGGTTTCTATTGTAAGGGCCGAGCTGCCTGTGGTCATGGCCACTATGCCAAAGCTGTGAGCAAGGAAGCGGTAACTTGCATGGGCTGTGGTTGGGGGGTGGGGGGATTTAACCATGGTGTTGAGGACTTCACAGTGAATGTGCTCAGGACACTCCTCACTGAGGAGTAACACAGCTTAGAGTGGAAAGCCACCTTCCAGCGAGGGCTGGCATTTCAGGGCAGGTGTGACAATCTATGAGCTTGGCTTCAAGCCCCACTCTGGGCTTGGAGCCTCATCTTCCCCATCTGTAAGGTGGGGAATATGGCCTGTCCAGCAGGGTCGCTGCAGGGATGAGAGGTAATGCTGGTGAGGATCCTGGCGAGGGCTGGTGTGAGCAAGGCTCCCAGCCTGTGGTAGCTACTGTCATTTTGTGCAGAGGCCACTGAGTGGAGATGATGCTATTGTCTCCCAGCTCAAATCCCTGCCACAGCCAGGATATCTGTGCTTTGCTTCGGACTGCCCCCAGACTGTGGCTTCAGCAGACCAGAGGCTGCAGGATCTAAGCCGAGAGTTGGAATCCTGTTTCCTGGAGGCATTTTTGAAGCACTGCCTTTTGGGGTCTATAGCAAATCCAGTGTGGGCAACATTCTAAGGAAATGAGACAGGGCTGGGGCCGGGAGATTTACATTCTGCCTCTCCTCCTCAAGCACTCTCTGACCCCCTGCACATGAGGCAGGAGCCACAGGTCCCAAGTCTCCCCTGCTTCTGTCCTTGGGTGAGGCAGGACTCCCGGGCAGGCCGGGAGCAGGCGTCTCAAACTTCTGATGGGAACCAGGCTAGAGCCAGTGGCAGGACAGGAGGCAGGATTCCTTCAGAGCTGTGAAGATAACAGATTTTGAGGTTGGAGGAGGGTTTGGGTTTCACCATACCCTGGAGAGTTACACTCGTGGTACATCTGTGTCTTTGTGCTTTGAATATGGCACGGTTCCTTTCACCCCTCCCCTCACAAAGTTCAGATATTCTAAGGAAGAAAAGTGAGATGATTGTTGCTACTTTTCCTTTGTGTTGTTTCAGAAAGATCACTGGCAACCTCAGGCTTCAGGACTCCAAGAACAGGGGCTTGTGGGGTGCATGTGTGTGTGGGTGTGGGGGGTGTGGCCCCGCAGGTGGCTCGTGTGCCCCGAGGACCACCTTCCTTGCCCCCATAGGCGGGATCTCAGCCTGTTACGGAAGGACTGGGATGGAAGCAACCCCTTCCTCTCTCACTCCTCTGCTGCCCACTGCAGGCCCTCAGGAGGTCCCAATGTCACCACCTGGCCTGAGGGAGAAGTTGGCTGCCCGTGCCAGAGCTACAGAAGGTGCTGTGAGGCTCAGTCCTGGCTCCTTTGAGGGGTGGTGCCATCGTGTCACCTTTAGCAGCAGGCTCCCGTCTCTGGAGGGGGAAGCATCATGAAGATAAGGGAGGGGAGGGCATTTGGCCAGGGGTGAGGGTCTGTGGCAGAATAGGAAGCGAAGCCTGATTTCCTTAGGGAGCGGTCCTGTATGTAGCTAAGTGAAGAGTGATTAGAACCCATTTTGTTTCTGAGGCCAGGACAACAGAATCGCCTAAAAAATAAAATAGCCAAACCATTGCCCAGTTCTGGACATCAAGCCAGATGCCCCTCCTTGAGGCCCTCGGGCCTCTGACTCCTGTTGGTTGGCAGGGGGGTCTGAGGGCAGAGCAGGAGTAGTGCCCCTCATCCCGCTGTGGCTGGAGGAGGGACGGCGAGAGGAGAGGGGGAAGACAGCAGAAGGACGGGCTCCCTCCGGCCAGCAGCCTGGGGAGTGGAAGCAGGGCAGCTGGGAAGAGAGAGGGGAGGCCTGGAGGGCTCTGCCCCCACCCAGCCAAGTGGCCATGTTAACGTGGCCCCCTTTTCCCCTTGTGTGTTGCCCTGTTTGGAATCTTCCTCTTACCCCCAAAGGATGCTTTTGGTTGTCAGATGAGCCCAGTTTCATCTGGATACCAGGTGGGGAGTGAGGAGGATGGTGGGAAGAAGCAGATATTTTAATCTACCTCAGGCCTCCAAGTCTGCCCACCTGAACCAGCTTCTGTGTGAGCCCCTCACCCTTTCCTGTGCCCTCTACCCGAGGGCACAGTCACCAGCCCGAGTGTGGCACAGTAGGACAGATGGGCCAGTTCAGGGCCTTTGGAGGGTCTTTGAGAGTGGGGAACCTCTTCCCAGGGAGGCTCGAGACCCTCTGGTCTATGTGAGGGGATAGCTGAGAGGGCGGAGGAGAGGAGGATGTGGGTGCTGACAGGGGTGCCCTGGATATGGCAGACGGATGGCAGCTTCGGTCAGAGTCTCTGTACCCCTTCCACGTGTCCAGCCAGGCTGTGGGAGAGAGGCCCAGAGAAAACCTGCAGGAAACTCTCTGAGGGAGGCTTGGGTTTTGCCCCTTCTGCCCCTAGTGGGTTTCCCAGAAGAAGGGAACTCCTGTATGAGGGGGAAGGTCTGGGAGTGAGTGGGTTCCCAGAGAGGGCTCCTCCGGGTCCTGAGTGAGCCCTGGCTGTGTCCCTGCAGATGGCTGAGTATTGCCAGGCTGTGGGGGTCTAACAGGGTCGGGAGCGCACAAATGGCCCTTGGATTTAGCTCTGTCCCCTTCTTCCCTTTTTTTGCCCTAGCACCAGCCTCAGCTTGTGGGCAGGAGGCCTTGAAAGAGGGACATTCCACAGTACCCCCTCTTTGGCCCCACCAGAGAAGGGAGTATTTTGCTGATGGTGACATTTCCCAGGGCAGGCCAGGGGGAAGGCAGGGGCCAGGACTGGCAGGCAGCCAGAACCCTCTCGGACAGAGATATAATTACTAATAATGACCTCTAGCCCAGGCAGCGAGCGAAACAGCCCTTCCACTGGCACCAACCCTGTCTGGCAAATAAGCACTGCTGTGGTGGGGCCAGGAGGGCAGGTAAGTGTCCTTGTGGGAAACAGGGGAGCCCCTGAACCTCCACAGCCTCCGAGACATCTGGGTTATACTTACACTCACTGCATCTCATTTGCTGGCTTCTCCATTTCTCTATTATTATAAATGTTATTAATATGAGAACAGGGTTGCTCTTGCACATGCGCCTGCATGCGTGCACACATGCACACGCCCTACTTAGGAGCTAGAGGGACACTGGTGCACCTGGATGAGAGGCAGAGCTGGAGCTGCCGGGCAGGACGTGCTGCTCCTGTGGTCTGCAGGAAGTGGCGGAAAGCCACTGGCTCCCCGATTCTTTCCGTCTGTCCCCTGCTTCTTTGACGGAGCTGGTTGGCAATAATTGAGGACCTGAAAAGAAATCTCAATTCTGCTATCACAGGGATGCTTTATGGCTTGGACTGGGGTAATGGGCTTTATTGACCTGGTTTGCCCTTTCATCTTGTTCCCACCATGACCTTCGTCCTCTTCCCGTCCTGCCTTCTCCCTTCCCTGCACCCTGCCTTCCACCATGCTGGATGCTAAAGGTGGCTGAGGGGGAGAAACAGTGGCACAAAGGAAAAAGAAAGCATTCCCCCTGGACATTTTAACATGTAGTCAAAGAGGCCTAAAGTAGGTACTAGGGAAAAAAGGAAAGAAACACAGCTAGATACATGTGTGAGAGCATGAGAATGTGGAATGGTTAGCTCAGAGCAGAGGTGAGGAGCAGGGGGCCGGAGACAGGTGAGGTAGGGAGTCCTGGGCCAAGTGGCCTGCGGGAAAGCAGACCTACCAGGAGTCTGCAATAAATGGTGAAATGCTCAGGAAGCATTGGTGCTCCTCCAGGAAAGGGAAGGGTGTCCATCCTAGTTGTCCACCACTCATCTGCCATGTTTGACCACTCTGGGTGTTTTCCTATGAAGGAAAATGAATGCATCTCCTGCTCACCACGAGTGCTTGCAGACTGGCTAAAAAAACACCTGGCAGGGCACTGGCTATGTGCAAGGCAATGCGCTAGGTCCTGTAGGGGCTGGAGAATAATCCGCATGCTGGCCCAGCCTTCAAGTGGCTTCTCCGCCACAAAATCAAACCCTCCTAAGGAATCCTGACTATCTTTCAAGTGCTGTGCCGCCAGGGAGGGTGTGTATGCGTGCAGCCCTCTCCGTTCAAGAGGCATGTTCCTTGGTAGAAGTTGAATAGGCAAAAACTTCCAGTTTCCTCCCTCTGGAGGTGGGGGGTGGGGTGGGAAGTAGATGAATGACCTCAGCTAAGCTGCTTTGATCTGTTTTCACAAGCACTGGCTGCCCTGGGAAGATGAGCACCCTTAAGCATTGAAGTTAGACGAGGAGGGCACTTGGGTTGCAGCATCCGGCAGCCGAGAGGATTTCAGGCAGAGCCTCCTGATGCTGCTTTCTCATCCCTGGCATGGAGGGCAGGGGTACAATTGCTAGACCTGATCAGAGGCAGAAAATGACCCATACCATGGTCTTGTTCAGACCCCAAGAGAGAGAGCCGGGAGATGGAGGGGAGCCTCATGCCCTGACTGAGTAGACTCTGCAGAGCCCCCAGCTGGGTCACTGGGCTGTGCCCATCTGTGCCATGGCTGGTGTATGTTAGAATGAAGGTTAAGGTGAGAGGTGTTTTTAGCAAACCTGCTACATGTGCCTGTGGCCAGGTGCCCATCAGCTCCTAGCTTCCCATTTCCTAGACTTCCAGCTGTCTGTATTGACAGCATCGGGCATAAACCATTTGTTTCTTCTCTGCTTTTCTCTGAACATATTGCAGCCAGATTTCAACTTTGAGCTGTCCCTGAAGAAGCCTCACCAAGCTCGCTCCTGTGTGGATGTTAGCTCAGAGCTGGCTTGAAGCAGCCTATAGCTTTTCTGTGGAGAAGGCCCCAGGTGGGTGCCTCCAGGTCCCTGGGTAGCACATGGCTACCTGCAAGGGGAACTGTAGTGATCTCCATGGAGACAGTCGGGGAGACAAAGCCTGGCTGTGAGTCTGATTTTAAAGTGCCTGGAAGCCAGGAAAGTGGGCTGGAGTCTGCACCCCCATCCGTTGGAAACCCAATGGGCAAGGTTCTTGAGACCCAAGTCTCCCTGAATAGCCCAGCCTTACTCTGTGTTAACTGCTGGTGAGAAGGGACAGGGACAGGCCTCAGACTTGGATCCTACCCAGGCCAGTCGGCAGCATTGGGTCCTATATCCATGAGGGATGGTCCTGGGAGCCCAGGAGCCCCAGGCTGAGCTCTGAGGGCTGACTTGTCTCCACTGACACTGTCAGGCTGAGAAAGCAGTCTATTCAGACCTTCCCTGTGTGACCCAGAGGAGTGATGGCCTGTCCATGTCGTTGGGTCGAGTCCTTAGCTGGGTCTGCTCCCCCTTTCAATATGGGTTCAGGCTGAGGGTGATTTTAAAGCCCAGGTTTGATAACTTTGTTGCTTTGAAGAAATGAAGCCTCTCCGCCAAAAGCCAGAAGAAATTAATTTCCTTCTTTGAGTTGCTGACCGGCCTCTGGGACAGGCTTGTTGGGTGGCTTTGGCGAGGGCTACCACTGCTTCTCCTTCCTCCCAGGAGAAGACAGCTGCCCTACTGTCTGAGAAGAAGCTCTTGCCCACATAGGCTCCATAGGGCCAGGGGAGCCCTAGGGGGCGGAAGGGAGGTGTGTCAGAGAGGGAGGAGTAGCAGAAGGGGCTATTTCGGCCCTTACTGCCCTGTCCCAGCTGGTGCACAGACCCTGGATGTCTACAGCCATAGGAAGGTGCTGCCCCATGATTGCTTTGCGCTATATTTGGAAAGGGGTCCCTGGAAACGTTCCACTTACTGTCTCCACGGACATCTTTCGACCTGTAGATATGATACAAACTTGGGGTCACTTCTTCCAGACATGGGCACAAGAAAGGGAAGCTATTGCAATGTTTTATCCCCTCATTCCAAAATGCTGTCCT
>NW_003852591.1:2141167-2142219 GCF_000181295.1 Otolemur garnettii | reverse complement strand
GTGCCTAAGAGTGCTGGGCTCGGAGATAGAAATACCTTCTCCTGAGGGCTCCCTCTATGCCCCTGAGCTCCTTCCCCATGGACCTCAGACCTGAAACCCTTTCCTGGTGCCTCTTGCTGACTGGACACCCTGGAGTTTATGCCTTGGGCTGCTTGGGTACTTCAGAGCAGGACTGAGGCTGACACAGCTTTCATGAGGTCAGAGAAAAGAGCTACAATCTGGGAAGTTGTGGGTAATGGTCTAAGGCGAGATGTCCATTTGGCGGACTCTGGCTTCTCTCAAGAGCAGCCACAGCAACAAACAAAATCCCCCATCTCCTGCCCCACTTCCTCTCCTCCCTTTCAGCTGTGTTGTGGTCCTGGTCTCTGTCTGTAGGTGTGTGTGTGTGTGCCATGCTGATCCCTGTCCTCTGGGGGTGCTCCTTCCCCCGTGTGTTAAAATACTACTCTCATGTGGCTCTGGAGAAGATGTTTGTGCCCCATCTGAGGGATATTTCAAGATCGCTCAGTGTTTCAGAGTTAGAGATGAAGTTGCACTGACTCTCCCACTATCCTAAGGGGACACGTTGGTTCTGTGACTTCCCAGAGAGCTGGCATGTTGCGAAAGCCTCCAGGAGGATCTATAGGTTGGAAATAGCCCACATCTAGATTTGGACTCACTGACCTAGAACTGGCCCAGAGGCAGATATAGCTGCTCTTCATTCAGAAGGCTGGTGGCCCATGAACCAGAGCCGCTGCTTTTCTCCTCATTGTTCTGGAATCAGGACTTCGAGGGACCAAGACCTGCACCTGGTGAAATGAAGAGCAGTGTTGGCATCGAGCAGCCTCCCTCTTTGGGACCCCTGAAATCCCAGCCCCTCTGTGGAACCCTTGCACCTTCACAAAGTCTGAGCCACAAGCCCTCATCCCTTCCTCCCTGTGGTTAGTATCTTGTTCTGTGATTGGTTAGCAGTGTTGACTACCCATGTAGTGAATCTTTTGTCTGCAATTTAGAGAATGTGTAAACAAATAAAAGATTTTAAAAATCTTGGGATCTTTTGGTTCCTCCCCCCC
>NW_003852591.1:2118955-2141005 GCF_000181295.1 Otolemur garnettii | reverse complement strand
TTGCTCCCTGGGGATAGAACCACCATACACAAGCACCAGGGAAGCCATAGTCATGGCAGCTTTCATGGGCATGGCGGGCAGCTCCACGTCAGGCCTCAGCCAAGAGCTTCACCTGCAGGAGTGGAGGAGCTCAGGCAAGGGAGCCTCTGAGAGCATCCCAGGGCACCTTGAAAGAAGCCCACTGGGCTTTCTGGGGGAAGGGAGAGTGATGACTCAGAGATGGTTCTCAGCAGAGGTAGAAGAGTCTCTGGGGGGACAGAGAGACCTCAGGCTCAGGACCCATCTGGAAACTGGCTGAGTCATTGCTCCTTTGCTCTTGGCCACCTTCCATAAAGGCGGTGAGTTAGGTCCCTGGGCAAGGAGCAAGAGGCATCGCAGAAGACGCATCTGTCCTGAGAGTGTCCAGAGTCTGCTTAGCGACGGTGTTAAAGGAGCAGCCTATGGGTACAGGACTCCTGGTCCACGCAGGAATTGGGTTCTAACACTGCAAGTTAAGAGTCAGTCTTCCAAAAATAAATTTAAGACAAATAAATAAAGCCTGTGCTCTATGCTGGGCACTAGGAATACAGCAGAGAAGATAAGGCCCCGCCCCTGTGGGAGGTTAGGGGAGCCCCCTGGTGTCATTTTAGTGACAAGCTGCTTTTAGTTGGAATCTATTGTACTTTTCAGTAAGACAGGTGGACGTGGCAGTGGGGAATGTGCCACTGTTCTCCAATAAGTCATTCGCCTGCCTTCGGCCTTTGCTTTTCTAAGCACAATATGGGGCCGTTATTTCAGCAGAGGTAGCCATTGATTGTTGCTGCAGACACGGGCCATTGAGCAGGTTGTTGAGCCATCTCTGCAGAGGGAGTGATGTCCACATCCAGGGGCTGGAGAAAAAAGGCCAGGCCTTCACCTGCAGTGGTCTCCAGTGACAGATGGGCTTGCAATGCTGGACTGCTTATTCCAGAGTGTGTGTGTGTGTGTGTGTGTGTGTGTGTGTGTGTGTAGGGGATTGTGCTCGCTGTAAAGTCCAGGCAGGAGATGATCACACAAACACCCACAGTCAGGCCTTTCATCTGCATGTAGGGCTGTGTGTCTACTTTCACCTATGACTTGAATGTTACATCTCCCAAAATCTGCATGTTGAAATCCAGGTCCCCAAGATGATGCGATTAGGAGTTGAGGACTTTGGAAGATGATTAGGTCACAGTGGCAGAGCCCCCATGAATGACACTGGCTCCTATATTATAAGGAGGCCAGAGAGAGACCCCTTCCCCTGTCACCACGTGAGTTTAGAGTGAGAAGATGGCGGGCTGTGAGTAAGTGAGCTCTCACCAGTCACTGAATCAGTGCCTTGATTTTGGACCTCCTGGCCTCCAGAACTGTAAGAAATAAACTTCTGTTGTTTGTAAGCCACACAACCTATGGTGTTTATAATCAGCCTGAATGGATTGAGACAGTCTTATCCCACCGATTGCTGAGAGAAGGCTTTGCAGGACTCAATGGACACACCGAGGTCAGCTGGGCCTGGGGTGGGCACGTTACCCAACACAGACCAGAGCCTGACGTTGCTCTGGGAGTCAGAGCGGGGGAAGAGGGAGGGAACACTGGAGAGATCCGCGTTATCTTCTAGCAAACATGGAGTGGAATGGATCCCCTCTGCTTTTTCTTTAGGGAGAGGAAAAGGCACGGAATGGCATGTGGAGGGGTGGAGGGACGACGAGGAAGGGACCACGGATGAGAGGACAGTGCTGCCCCACGCCAGTGGTGGATGGAGTCTGGCAGTGGGCTGTCATAGAAACACGACCTGGTCACCCCACCCTGCGTTGGCAGAAATGAAACTGGGAGAGGAGTCAGGCGTTTCCAGTTTTGTGTTTTTTATTTAGGTGATTTTGACTTTATTTACGGACACAGGCATGAGTTTTCATAGCTCCAAACCTGGACGCCAGTGGGTTTGGGTAAGGAGCCAACCAGATCAAGGTGGACATGCACACAGATGACATGCCTGCCTTCAGCTCCTGAAGTGGCCTGAGGCAGAGGCCCTCTGGGGCATCCCACAAAGCCTTCCCTTGCAGCCTGGAAACCAGAGATAACAAAGCCAGAGGACCAAGCTGTTTTAGAACAGTGGTTTTCCAAGTAGATTCTGCAGAGGATTCTGAGGGAGTTTGGAAATGCCCAGAGGCCTTGGGGGACAGGGGTAGAAGGAAGGTTCCTGAATTTCAATCTTCAACTCAACCCCTGACAAGCACAGCCCTGGTTTGACATGTATCTTATATCGGTGGTTCTGCTGCTTTAAAAACACACATCAGCTTGAAACCATCTCTGGGGCTACTGGTGGGAGGGGCACAGGGTGTCCCGGGAGGTTGTGGAGAGCAGTGTGATGACCAGGAGGTCAGGGTGGGCCCATGGACCCAGCCTATCCCCAGCTTTCTGCAAGGGGGCCTGGCCTCCACCTGGGCCTTCTCCTCCAGCTGTCTCTTCAGCAAAGCGGGATGTTGGTGTCTTGACTAGGAGGCTTCACTTTGTCCTCTCCTGGGGCTCCTGCAGCCTGCAGCATTCCCCGTCCACTGTGGCTCTCTACTGTCACATCTATACCACAAGCCCAAGCTGTGTTTTGAACCATCAGCACTTTAGCAGAGCCAGAACCACAGTCTGTTCCCCAAGGTGGGTGGGTTAGGAATGTTCGGGCTAAACTTCAGGTAATTAGCATTGTTAATGCTCGTTCTGTGATATTACAGCTGTGAGCCTCATTAAAGTGTTCTCCCAGGGAACCGAGCCCAGATCCAGGTGTCAGCTCTGCTCCACGCACAGGCCCCCGCCTGCCACCTCCAAGCCTCTGCGCTGAAGCTGGCTCCTTCCCATCCTCCTCCTGCTCCGGCTCCCTGTCTGCTGGCATCTGGGCTGGGGCTGCTTCCCTCAGCTGGGATTTGCTCCTTCCCCCACCTTCTCCAGAGTGTAAAGCTCTGTCTCCCCTATCCCTGAAGGGAAACGTGCCCACAGTGGGGAGTGGAATGGCTGCAGAGGCTCAGCTCTTGAAAGGAAGGGTTTACTGCTCTGGGCAGGGAACCCGAGCCACCGTCTGCAGCACTGAGCATTTTATTCAGGGCTGTACCCTTCTTTGCCTCCCAGAAAACTCAAGACCCAGTCCCCCCTCCCCCCATGGATTTCCTGGGCTCGACTGTCATCTGCTCGGCAGCCCCTCCTCGGAAAGAAATCCAAGTCCCTCTGGCTTTAATTTCTGGGATTCCTGGTTCCTGGGAGGGGAGGCAGGGGACTGACTATTTGCCAAACAGAGAAATATGAAACGCTTTTCAACCCCCTTGAAACCTTGAGGAAAATAATGCCAGCTCCTCCAGGGACCAAACACAGGCTCAACCCAAAACAGAGAGGGAAAACACAATTCCGGAGAGCCTCCCTGGGGGGTGTGGGACTGATGGGGGTCTGACAGGGGCCCACGCCCTCGGTTGCCACCTCCCTCTGCCTCTCTCAAGTCCCTGGGTCCTCTGTGTCCACCGACATGCTCAGGGGGCCATCCGAGTCATTCTCATGAACATGACTTGACCGTCGCATCTGGCTGCAGACTCGGAGGGTACATAGAGCTCAGTATCAACATCAGAACCTCCTGATGGAAGCGGTGGGCCAGCTGAGGGTTCTAGCATGTACACTGGTGAGTTTCACTCAGGATGAAGCCACATGTGTGCACGGAGCCACAGATACGTCTGCAGGAAGGCAGGTGGAGACAGAAGAGCTTCTGTCGAGGTGCATCGGGGCAGGACATTGATGTAGCACTTGACAGCAGTGACTTGGGGATGGGCTTCCCAAGGACAATTTGAGCAAAGGCTCCTTTATTCTAAGAATGCTGGGCTGGGCTGGGCTGAGACCTATGTCTTGGACACTGGGACCCAGGCTGCACCCCAGACCTGGGAAAACCCTCCCTGGAAGCTCTTGTTGCCATAGGACAACATTTTTTGAAGCTGGGACTGAGAGTCTCTAACCTGTGAGAGATGCACCTGGAATCTTTCAGCATCAAATCGTAGCCTCTACTCTCTATCTCACCCTCTGTGTCCTCCGGAAAGAAGGCTCCTTAAGCTCCTCTCAGCTTCTTAAACCTTCCTCTGAATCCCTTCTACATGTTTTCTTACAATCCTCATTTCCCACAAATCACCACTGTGCCCTTCCCTTCTGTCTTGTGTCAATGTGTTTGAAACGAGTCCTCCATCTACAGCGCCGCCCCCCACCCGCCCATGCCCCCGCTCTTTCGCACACATACTCCCTCTCCCCCTACACACATTCTTAGGCTCAACCCTCTCCTGTGGAAGCTTGTCTGATGCACAGGGAGCAGCTACTCTTTCTGAGAGCCCCCACCACATCTTGTCTACCTTTCTTTTCTAGCACCTGACATTCCCTGCACTATTAATCAGATCTCTTGCCCGCCTCCGCCATCAGACTAGCTGTTTTGAGGGCACTGACTGTCCCTTGTTCGCTGTCGAATTCCAACTGTCCTGACACATGTTCATCAGATGAACGAACAGACAGGTACGTGAATGCTTGAACAAATGATTAAGTGAATGAATGAATGAACGAGCAAATCGAAGGAGTGGAGCACAGTTTGCATCACACACTTAGGTCTTTTTCCTTGTGGGCCCGGCCTTGGCATAATCACAGCAGATCCCCTGCCCTGGTCTCTCCGTTTGCTGGAAATGGCCTGGGCAGCTGGGCCTTTACCCAGCACTTTCTGCTGGGTTACGACAGCCCCACTTAAAACCCAAATCCCTCAAGTCCCACTGCATTATTAATCAGGATCTATTTTAAGTGGGCCACCCTGTGTTCTTAAAGGAAATCCACTATGCACTTAAAGAAATAATAAATTATGGAAATGATCTCTTTGCTTCTCTGGGCCAAAAAGACAGAGCTTTCTCCTTAAAGAGCTCACAAAGGACCCTGAAAAAAATGCATTAGTTTGGTCTGTAAACAGGCAGCCGCAGGCTAAAGCTAGTCATAAAGAGCACCTGAAAGTATAGGGTTTAAAGCTGGTAGTCTGTAACTACGCTTTGATTTTAAAGGACTGGGTAAGAATGAAGACCCGTCTCTAACTGGATCTAACTTTGGGGGGAGGTAGAAGGCAGCTTCTGGTGTGATCTTTCAGTTGTGCTTTTGCTGTGTTATAAAATCATTAGCTTTCCTCTAGTTATGCCATTTAAAAATATATATCGCACTCCTGCGTGCTCTTAATTATGTTTTGAGGCCAAAATGATTGCCCCTGGGAATACATTTCTAATTACATAATGGAAGTCAGTAAGAAGATACTTTCAATTACAAGCATCTTTGGACTCTAGCATTGGGTGATCCGTTTGCTGATTGGAGGAAGGCACTGGGAAAGCTCGTCCCTGCTGCAGCGCGCACTGGGAGACCACCAGTGAAGGGGGCATGAGGGCCTGAGAACCCTTGGGGGGCAGGCTGGCAATGCCACTCCAAGCCGAGTGACTCACAGTGAGCTCACCACGTAACTTCCAGGAGCCTCAGTTCCCTCGTCTGTGGAATGGGGGTGATGCCACCTCTCTGTAATCACACATGAGCAGAGCCTGGCACACCTGGCCCTTCCCCTCCCACCCTCCCACAGCCCCACCATTTAAACACAGATGTGGTGGTGGTTTGAGCCTAAGATAAAAGATCCTTCCCTCAAGACAGACTTTCCCTCCAGAAACTTAGGTGGCAGAATAAGGCAGAGGAGAGGACAGGGCTTGACAGAGTGGTGGTTTTGCCTTTTTCCTTAGTTCCCAGAGGAGGGAATCACAGCAACCTTCTATCTTATATTTGTGGGGAGGGTCCCTGAGACTGAGTAGGTCCAGGCTGGTCAGTGTGGAGGATAGCTGTTATTTTATTTTTTAAGCTTTATTTTTAATTGACAATAATTGTACATATTTATGAGGGATGACGTGATGCTTTGATCCCCTCACACACTGTGTAATGATCAGATCAGGAGAACTACTCATCACCTCCAACATTTATTGTTTTTTTGTGGTGAGAACATTCAAAATCCTCTTTCTCTCTCTCTTTTGAAATATACATGTTAACTATAGTCACCCTACTATGCCACAGAACACCAGAACTTGCTCCTTAAGGAGGGTTTAGAGGAGGAAGTGGGAACACCTGGGGTTGGGGTCAAACCTGGACAGCTTCGGGTGAGGTGTGGGCAGCTCCTGCTGGAAGTAGTGGGGAGCTGCTGAGGGGTTCTGAGTGGGGGCATGTGGGCAGCTGCACGGATTTGAGGGGGCAATTTGGGGGGCCCCTGATTTCAGACCAGGGCCTTGTCACTTAGAACCTGCTGCCAGCTGATGACCCTGGTAAGCTGGACAGCTGGGCCAGGGCAGATGCCCAGGGTGTAGGTGGGCGCTCTGTAGACCACACCCCAGTCAGATGAAGGGCTGGGGGGCAAACCCTTCTTTGCACCCTTCTCCCAAGGGAACAGCTCTCTCCCTGCTCCTCCGTTTCTCCCTTCCCCTTAGCCTCATCCCTGCAGCTATAACAGGCTGGGGGTGGGCTCCAGGCCAGTGTGAGGAGGAGTTACAGGAGAGGCTGGGCACCTGGTCCGGCTGGTTCTCCTGTGACTCCTTTCACGTCCCTGGCCCAGGACATGAGGACCTGTAGCTGGTTTGGGGACGGGGTGCTGAGCCTGGGCTCTGGATAGCCTTTCTCCCTTGGTCATGCCTGGGCTCAGGGGTCCTTGAACTTGTGTGTAGGATTGTGTGTGTGTGTGTGTGTGTGTCTGCCTGGCTTCCATCAGATTCTCAAAGGGATCTGTGATGACCTCCCAACACTTAACACCCCTCGTTGGTGCGGACTTTCACTTACCAAATGAGGGAACTGAGGCCTGGGGAGTGGGAATGACCGGCTGGGTCCCACAGGTGGTTAACTGCCACCTGGGGCAGCTGGACGAGAAGGATGTGCAGTCAGGAGAGCAGGGGTGCCGGGAGCTGGCCCAGGGTGGGGACAGAGGGCGGGGAGGGGGGAGAAAGGAAAGCCCAGAGTCGCCTGGGGAGCAGCCATCTGTGTGTTTCGTGGGGCGAGGGCGGCCAGGTTACCTGATCCCTTTCCCAGGTATTGTTCCAGTACTTTCCCAGGATGGACTGGGCTGGGCTGGGCAGAGGGGGAGGGGGAGAGGGAGAGACAGACTCTGCGTGGGTGGGGGGCGGGCGGAGAAACGGAACAAGGGGAGAGGGAGGCTGAGGGCACACAGGGGGGTGAGCTCTCCTTCTCCATCCTCAGAGGAGTCTTCCTATTGGCTCAGGAAGTCTTCCCCATGTCTTAGAGCCAGGATGAGTGTGGATAAAGGCTGAGCTCCTTGCCAGAACTTTCCTGAGGACTGAGTGTGTGTTAACCTGCAGGACTTGCAGACTGGACTCTGGGGCTTGCTATTTACTAGCTCCCGTCAGCCCCTCTGTCTCTTCCCTCCCCACCCCATCAGGTGACCCAGAATGGCTTTGAAAGACTCTATCACCAGGAAGGAACCATAGGGACCAGTGCATCCAGTGATTTTCAAAATGTGATCTTAGGGGACAAATGTGGGATGAGGGCTGACTGGCCCCCACTCCAGTGCTGCCTCAACCAGCAGCACCCCTTTCACTGGCTGATGGTGTTGCTGGGAAAGAGCTCCCTGGGCTTGACCCCCCTGGCCTGTCCCCTGAGTTTTACAGAAGGGAACCCTGAAGTGCAGATTTGCCCAAGACAATGGGGAACCCATGTGTGGCTCAGTTCAGGGCTCCCAATTCCCGGCCCCACTGCCTGATCTTTTCCTTCTCCCAGAATGGGGTGCAGTACGAGGGGAGGGGAGACTGAAGGCCTAGTGGGGTGGGGGTGGGCCTGGGTGGTTTGCAAAACCAAGGAAAGGGGAACAGAGGGAGACATTCTCCCCATAGCCTCCCACACTGAATCCAGGGGCCGGGGTCTGTCTGCTCCCACCACACGCACAGCCAGGGGAGGAGCAGGGTCCCTTCTTCACTCTGGAGTGGGGATGAGTCTTGTGTTCTTGTCATCTTGGTGGGAGTCTGTGGCAAGCCTGTCTCTCTGTCTTCCAAGGCAGAGCTGACAGATGAGAGCAGTCCCTCCCTGGCTGGTCCCTGGGCTGGGTGCACTGAGCAGAGGTGGCTTCTGGACAGCTGTGGAAGGCCTCGTTTGCATATATGCAAATATGTGCCTGGCTCCTCTCCTTCCCAGCACCATTCAGGCATCCAGGTGCTGTTGGAAGAACTCCAGATCCTGCATGGAAATGAGCCTCTCAAATGGGTTTTTCGGTCTCTCAATGTAAAAATTCCTTTGAACTCTTGCCAAGACCCTGGGGACTCTTCTCAGCCCTAGATCCCACCCCCTCCAGTTGTATTGGCTTTTCCAATTCAGAATGGGAGCTGAAGAAACAGATTTGGAGACAGCTGGGGTGGAGGGCAGAGTTACCCTGGGCAACCAGGAGGTTCTGGGTGCCTGTCCTGGCCCTGCCATGGTTCAGTATGACCAGCTGAGCCTCCTGACCTCTCTGGACCACAATGCCCCGAAGGGTAAGAGGAGAGAGACGTTGATGAAGACCTTTCTGGCATCCACAGCCTGCAAACGCTTGTGAACACCTGTGCATTAGGGTCTTAGGTTTAAATGACAGATACCCGCTCGAGGCCACTACATTGAAATAGAGAAACATTTTAGGAGGTCACAGTGTGTCTCAAGAACGGGTAGTCAGGGGTGTTGCCTATTCCCTCCATCTGTCTTCTCAGCTCCTTTCTGGGCAACTGCTTCAACCCCTCTCTCTGGGGACTGATTTTTCTGTGCTCCTCAGCACACATGATGAAAAATGGATGTCCCGTGGCACCCAACTCCAGGAAAAATGACCCGCAGAGACTGAGTCAAATGTCTGTCAGGGCTCAGCGTAAAGCAATGGTAACTGTTTGAGTTGACTGATATGCTAAATTACTCTTTCCACTAGGCAATGTATGTACCAAGACATTACTATGTCCCCTAGAACTATGTGTGATTATTATGCACCAGTTTAAAAAGTATCTGTTGGAAGCCTGATTCCAAATCACTGGGAGAAAACATCCATTACATTAATTTGACTTGAGTCAGGTGACAACTTCTGGTCCAATCAGTCATGGCCAAGAGGCCAAGGACAAGCAGGGACATATGGCTGCCTGAGGCCCATCAGCCTGGCTCCTAGAGACGTTTTCATGTGCTGGGCAAACACCCAAGGACTTCACTGCACCCTACTAAGCTGAATTATAGCCTTTACAATGAGCCAGATGCTTCCTAAGCATATTTCAACAAATTGACGCATCCAGGCTAATGTTATCACATTTAATCCTCCTTTGAAAATGGGTTCTATTATCTGCCCATTTTGTGGATGAGGAGCCTGAAGATTGGTGAGGTTAAGTAACTTGCCTAAGGTCACACAGCTCATACCAGGCAGAGCTAGAAATCTTACCTGAATCTCTCTGAGCATCACGTTTATCTTCTCTAAAATAATAACTTCTGTTGAGTTGGACTCTCATGAAGATTAGATGAGATTAAATGAAGCTCATCAGAGGGTTTGTCACGTAGTAACCACTTATTTACAATGGAGTGGCTCTTTAGCCTATGCTTGAACCCTTCTAAGAACTAGGGATTCTATAACTTCTAATAGCAGACAATTCTACCTGTAGGCAGTTCTGACTATTAAAAAATTCCTTATTACCTGAACTCTTGGACTGGACTGAAATTGAATGCTCAGTAACTTCTACTGACTAGCCCTGATAGAGGCTGCGGTCACGGTTCCTCAAAACCATTCATGTTCTGATCTTCAGAGTATGTTATGTTATTTGACGGGGGTGGGAGGGATTTAGGTTGCACATAGAATTAAGGTATCTAATCAGTGGACCTTGAAACAGGAAGATTAATACGGGTGGGTCCAACATAATCACAATGTTCCTTAAAAGAGAGAAGAGGGAGGCACAGGAGTCATTATCAGAGTAATTGGATATGAGAAAGGTGGCTGGCCGTTGTTGGCTTTGAAGATGGAAGGGGCCCATGAGCCAGGGATGCAGGCAGCCTCCTGGAAACTAGAAAAGACAAAAAAACACCAGAGCCTCCAGAAAGGACTGCAGTCCTGCTGACACCTTGATTCTGGGAACTTGGAGCTTCAGAACTGGAAGATAATAATACATTTGTGTTGTTTAAGCCACCATGTTTGTTAAGCAGCAACAGAAAACTGAATGCAGGGGCATTCCAAGCAAATCAGATCCTTATCACCAGTATTCTGTTCCCGAGTGTCTTTCCCTCTGGGCTGTACAACCTTGCTTTCCTCAAGTGCTCCTCATATGAATGTTTTAAGGAGCTTGAACTCTATCAGAACTGAAATAAGATCATTAAATTTGGCAATTAGTGAGTCACTGGTGACTTTCCATAGGGGGGAGCAATTTAAACAGCACCTAATGGATGGAGTCCAGACTGTACAGGTTTGCAACTGTGTGATGGACGTGGGGTGGGAAAGAGTGGATGCAGGTGTAATTCATCACATCTTGGGCTCTCCCCACACCCTGCTAAATACCAGAGTAACCTTTAAAGAAGGCAGAGGCCATCAATTAAATAAACAGATCCCTTGATGGAGAATAGAAGTGTAAACACAGGCACCATCTCATAATTTACTGATGGCAAATCAGCTTTATTCATTGGGTGGGCTGTTCTCCGTCTGCACTAAAGAAAAAGGAGGAAATCCATCACAAGTGTGAAGACCTTCATAAGACCTGCTAAACACCAAAACAGATTACAGAAAAAGGTTTGTAGTCTTCTTCCTGGGGTTAAACAATTTCTTTCTTTCTTTCTTCTTTTTTTTTTTTGCTAAGAGGTTGCGTATAAATCTCTCTGGAGTGATTTAGGCAATGCCTTGTGAGATGTACAGGATTAGGTGATCGTCAGATGGTTCATCCTGCCTTTTAATTCTAGGATACAAAGGTTGTGATTTATGTCTGGACATTCACACTCATGATTAAACCATATATACAGGTTGCTTAATACAGATAGAAAAATACACTGAACCAATGTATTTAGTTCCAGTGACCTAAGGATGTGTGTGACATATTCAGCAAAATTGGGCCAGGGATTAATATTGCTAAGGTCAGGGTGATCGTTTTGGGCACACAGGGGGTAATCTTTCATAAGGGTTCACCACTCTTCCATATCTTAGTTCATCTATAATGGACTGGCAGAGAGCGATGGTTATTAGAGAATAAAACGCACTTAGAGTCCCCCCATGAATCATTTATGGAAGACACCAGGCTTAGCAGAGAGTATGAAAATATGGCTGTTAAGGGCAACACAGGCACTATTTCTGGATGGTTTTCAAGCATGACCACTGACCACAGAAAAGGGCCTGGACATGTTGGAAATATTTAAGCCTTCAGGATGGCAGGGAAAATATAAGGGCAGAGGCTGAGTCTAAAGGGGAAGTCTTGAAAAGTCACCAAGTGGTGGGAGCCACACCGCAAGTCACCCCTTATCTGAGAAGGGCCCTTACTTTCTGCTCATTCCCACCAAGGACACCAGAGGAGGAGAGATCAGCTGAAGAGGCAATTAATTCAACAGAACTGAGGTTTGGCAATTAACTTTTAAATATGTAAGCAGTTCAGAAGCCAGAGGAAGTGGTTTTCTCTCGGCACAGCCAGTGAAAGACGATGTGATGTTATCAAGGCTTTTGGGTAACCAGCAAAAAGTTTTTTAATCCCCACTTTGCCCACACTCAAAGTATCAGAACTGTGATAGCTCTGAGAGGGGCCTCAGGAGTTTGAGGAAGGAGAGAATTGGTGCTCTCTGGGTCAACTATAAATAGAACTTGTTAAGATCTTTCTAGAAGGCTGGGGGGAAAGCAATCAGCTAACTAAAGAATTATGCAGGAGCTTGCCCCAGAGTACAGTTTGACTTAGGCCTTTTATTTCCTTTACAGTTGATAACTAAAGGGAAATGTATGAGCTTCCCGCAGGTGAATTTGAATCCCACCAGGCCACCTGCTGGGAGAGGTCCCCTGGTGGAAAGGGAGGTGGGAGCCTATGCTTGGGGCAGGAGGGCCCTGCTTTGAAACTTTGCTCCACTAAGTCTTGAGTTGTTAGATCCTGGAGAAGTCACTTTACCTGCTCTGGGCTCCTCTGCAAAGTAAGGGTCAAAATACCTCACAAAATACCTTCTATGGGGCTTAGTCAATGTTTAGTAAATCTACACTGTCTTCTGGAGCTTGTGATGAGATAGAAACTACTGTCTTGGGAGATAGAAGATCTTAGTTTGGGTCCCACCTCCTTCACCGACCCATTGTGAAGTTTTAGGAAAATCACCCTCTCTCTAGTGAACCCTCAGCTTCCTCTAACATAGAAGGAAGGTGTGCACTCAGTGAACCCACACTTTGTTGCAATATCACCAGGGTGATTCATCTTCCCCAGGCCCTTCTCCTAGGGCAGTGATGCTCACCCTTCCTAATGCCTCCTAATGCAACCATCCTTTAATACAGTTCCTCACGTTGTGGTGACCCCCAAACATAAAATTATTTTCATTTCTACTTCATAACTGTAATTTTGCTAGTGTTATGAATCTTTATGTAAATATCTGATATGCAGGATGTATTTTCATTGTTACAAAAGGGTCACGACCCACAGGTTGAGAACCACTGTCCTAGAGAACCTAATTCAGAAGTCATCACATAATTATTTTGGTTGGAAGCCCACAGAGAGATCAAATTTAGAAGATAAATAGGAATTTATTTCTTATTCACTGGACATGTTTGGGAAACACTGGATTGGATTACTGCCTTCTAGACATATGAGATCGTAAGAGTTATAGGGTAGATGTAAAAATCCATACTTCTAGGGCCTCTAGTAATGCAGCCCCAAAAGTGGCATTTCTTCTGACTCCTGTGAGTCAGGAGGCTCATATGATCAGGTATGTTGGCAAACACTAGTCTAAATGATCTTTAGGATACAAGTCTTTGTTTAGATGCACAGGACTTTCAGACATGAAGCCTTCCTTGATGGGCAGTGTGGAAAGGTGGCCTCTGGGCTGCTGGTGTCTTCTTGGGCATGGCGCCAGGTCCTCAGAGCCTCTCCACCTGCCCTCTGAGATGTTATCTCAAAACATGAACAAAAAGAAGCGGAGTCCAGGTTCTGTGTGGGCAAGGTGGTCTTTATTCACGTGGGTGTGAGGGGCTAAGTTAGAAAAGGAAGTCAGCATGTGGGTTAAGGCGGGTGGGGATATAAGGGTCTGGGGTCGGAGGTTGGCACACTCATTCCTCCTGGGTCGGACTTGTGTACTTGTTTCAGTGTCCCTGTGCTCAGCCCTAGGACCCTCTCCTAAAGCTCCTTGTCCAAGGTGGCCACTCTTCTCTGGCCCACATACAGCAGCACTCTTACCACAGCTCGCAGGAGCTGGAGATCATTTCAGCTTTTCTCTGCTCAGGATGGTTGGCCCGGACGGGGCCCCGTGTGACCACATCAGCTGTCTGTTGCATTATTGGCTCACGTCTGGTGCAAGGGCAACTCTCAGGTATTGTGCTCAGACACACCTGAGAGTTTGTAGGTCAGTTCCAAGGCTGCAGAAACAATTTCCTTATTTCCGTGGTGAGAACAGATGTGTTCTCAGGCAGCGCAGCACTCCCTGCCTTTTGGGGTTCCAGGCTGGATGCCAATACCAGTCCACTGTGCACCCCCATCACAGAAGACATTACCCACGCTTTGTGAATGGTCTCCCCGGAATTTCTTGCACTATTTGAGATGAGAGACAGATGCCACTCATCCTCCCTCTTGGAAAGGGTGAGGCTCACAGCACATCCATAAATTGTTTTTACCAAACAAACAAACCATCTCCACAAATCTTCACCCTTAATTTCTAAAAGCCAGACCATTTTATAATCTCGATGTGGGTGTGGGGACAAGTTGGAGTTCTGTAATAAATGTTTAGCTCTCTCCCTGAAATTTTGCATTTTTTTGGCACTCCGGTATATCCCGTCTGTTGTATCATGGTGTTTCAGGTGAAACTTTCAGTTTACCATCTTGTTAAATTTACTTTGCTCTTAATGTAATTGCAGGTGGAGGATGAATGTTCTGATTCTTGAAATAGAGACCATTATGCATTCACGTGTATGCCACACATTTCTTGCTGTTGGCAGTTTCTTGTTTTTGGGAACCAGCAAATTTGGCCATGACCATCAGAAGGTCTTGTGGCTTCCCCCTCTGCTTGGTGCACCATGGTGAAGAGATCAGATGTGTGTGGCTTGGGAGCACACTGGAAGTCTCACCCTTCTTCTGGAGAGCATTTTCAGAGACAGCTCCGGATACTCTTTCTCTTTCTTCTTCTTGACATCTTTGTGTCCCCAGGAAGGGATGACTGATTAAGCCTACCTCTCCCAGGGTGGAGTGTGGTTGAACGGTAAAGAATCCTAGATGTGGCTGGGCGTGGTGCCTTACACCTGTAATCCCAGCAATCTGGGAGGCCAAGGCAGGTGGATTGCTTGAGCTTGGGAGTTGGAGGTCAGCCTGAGCAAGAGTGAGACCTCATCTCTACTAAAAATAGAAAAACTAGCTGGATGTAGTGGCAGGCACCTATAGTCCCTGCTACTCAGGAGGCTGAGGCAAGAGGATTGATTCACTTGAGCCCAAGAGCTAGAGGTCATGACACTAGGTCACTCTACCCAGGGTTATGGAATGAGATTCTGTCTCAAAAACAAAACAAACAAACAGGTGTTTCTTGCATTCAACATTGCCTTGGACATTTTGGAGGATTCTTACCTCCTGGGACCGGAGAAGAGGGAACTGACTTCTCAGGGCCTATGGTATTGGCTTTTGCACAGCAGAAGGGGATAGTGGGCATTGAGGAGGTGGAGAAGGGGCAGCGGAGAGGAGAGGCTTCCACTGATTCCACCAAGGACGTCCAGGGTGAGACTGGCCTGGACAGGATACTCGTCCCTTCAGGAGAGAAGCATTCGTTTGCTGTAGCACTGGGCACATTTTCCATCTGCGTTTTATGTGTGAGTGTTTACTCTCTTCTGTAAACTGGTCTGCCACACAAGGTCAGAGCTGCCTGCATTCTCTGCTTCCAATACCCACACGGAGCCTCTTGTGCACTTCACTGGGCACAGTGGGCACTCGGTCAGTGCTGATGAAATGAGGAAAGCTGAGTGGGCTCAGTTAGAAATGGTCACCAGCAAACCTCATTCACATTCAGCTCTGCTAATGCCACAAGTGCTCACCGAGGGCTTTCTAGGTGCCCAGCACCACACGAAGCCATCACATAATTATTTTGGTTGGAAGCCCATAGAGAGATCAAATTTAGTCCTCCAGCCAAACCGGTTTAATACATCATCTTGGGGAAAAAAAGGAAAGATAAGATGAAAAAAATCACACCTCCACCACCAAGATAGTTATTGTTCATATTTTCTTAAATCTACTTTTCTGCATATTGTTCTACATAATTGAATTCAGTTTTATATTCAATTTTTGTTCTTTCACTTTATCTTACTTTATATCACTTAAAGCAAATTTCTAAACATCCTTTTGATTTTTTTTTTAACACAGAGTCTTACTTTATCACCTTGGGGTAGGGTACCATGGCATCCTAGCTGACAGCGACTTCAGACTCTTGGGCTCAAGCAATCCTCTTGCCTCAGCCTCCTGAGTAGCTGGGACTGCAGGCCTGTGCCACCATGCCTGGCTAATTTTTCTTTTTTTTCTTTTTTTTTAGTCGAGATGGGGTCTTGCACTGGCTCGGGCTGGTCCCAAACTCCTGAGCTCAACCAATCCACATGCTTCAACCTCCCAGAGTACTAGGATTATAGGCGTGAGCCACTGCTCCTGGCCCCTTTTGATTCTTTATACATTTTCCCCCTTGTTTATAGAAATACTGTATTCTCATTGTAGGAAATTTGGCAAAATGAAGGAGTATATAGAAGAAAAAAATAACATTATGAAACTTCCACCCAGACATTTATAACCACTGTATTTCCTTCAAGTCTTTTCTTTCTTTCTTTTTTTTTTTTTACATATACATGTGATTATTAGGTTTCCACTTTTTGCCTTCACAAAATTAAAAAGGCTTAAATTTACCAACAATAACAATGTTAGAGATAAGGACCTCGTAAAGAATGAACAAAGATAAATACATGCAGAAAAGAAATCAGACAATTGTTGCAATGCAGTATTAAGCAATAATAATAATAGTAATGCAAAGAAAGTAACATTCCCATTGTCAGATAAGAGTGTGTCTATCATAGAATGCTTTGACTCTGAGGTTCAGTATGGAGTCATCAGTTAACTTCTTCTTCTTATTTTTTCCCCAAAGTCTCAAAAAATAGACAACTGATATTTATAAATAAAAATAAAAGATAATTTCAAAAAAACAGATCATGCCAAACCTTATAGACAACAGAAAAAGAAGAAATACTTCAAAATCATTCTGCTTAATCTGGATACACCTGACATTAAAATTGGAAGAAATATAATAAAGGGGAAATTACAAACATAATTCACTTTTAAATGAGCATGCAGTATCCTGTATCCGAAACAACATATTAACAAGTAAAATTTAATGTTTAAGTGATGTACTTTAGTCAAAATCGAATCCAATTTATGTAAGAATTAGTCACTATTTTCTTTGGTTTTTTTTCTTGTCCTTACCCTCACCCCCTCCCTCCTTCTCTGTCTGCTTTCCCCTTCCCCCATGCCCCACCCTGTCATTAATTGTCATTAATTGTCCTCATATCAAAGTTGAATACACAGGATTCATACTTCTCCATTCCTGTGATGCTTCACTAAGGATAATGTGTTCCACCTCCATCCAGGTTAGTACAAATGCTACAAAATCTCCATTTTTTTTAAATGGCTGAGTAATATTCCATGGTATACATATACCACAGCTTGCCAATCCATTGCTGGGTTGAAGGGCATCTAGGCTGTTTCCACATTTTAGCGATTGTAAATTGGGCTGCAATAAACAGCCTACTATAAGTATCTTTATAAAAGGCTTTTTTCCTTCTGGATTACAGGATCAAACGGGGTCTTTTTTTCCTATGAATTTGTGTATACTTCATAATATTGGTAACCATATGCCATCTACCATTGTTTTAAATGTATTTTTAAATTTTTAGTAAAGTTGTATGTGCACATGGTTAATAAAAGTGGCAAGTGCTTGAGGGCTTAGGATGAAGAGTAGTCCTGTTGCCTCCGCAGTCTTGATCCTCAGAACCAGCTGCTTTTAGCCCTTCTGGTATTTCCTTCTGGTGGTTATGTCAGTCTATCTACTGATGATACCGGTCTGCCACCATTTCCTGCTTATTAACGTCTGACATTATCTGTTAGACTTCCTGCTCTCACCGCAAGGCTCTGGTGTCTTTGCCTCCCAAGTGTTCACAATACCTCTATTGTTACTTTTTGCTTTAAGCAACCAAATGTCTTAAATCTTGTTCTGTCAACGCCAAACAGTAAACAGTTATTTTGACACTTCATTTTCTACATAGAGGAAACTAACATTCCCCCACACTCTTTGCAACTCTCCCCACCATATTCCACAGTTCAATCCAACATTTACATGGGGTGTTCTGCAGCATTTGTATTTTCCATTTTCCCTATAGTTTCAGCTGGAAAATGAAGGTTTACTAAACAGCATTTATGTCCTTGTGTCATTGTGGTGCTCCAAGGACACATTGCTCTCTTGAATGTCTCTGTGTTTTGTCTATGTGTTCATTGTCTGTTTTCTTTGGCATTATCAAATTCTCTATTTCACCCCACCTTTTCCATGCAGACAGAAGTCGCAAGTTTTTGTAACTGTTGTTGTCCCTGGACTTTCCTGCAGGGACCTTGGTCTGCTCTGATCTAGACACTGGCCCTTGGGCAGGGTCCCTGCTGAGATTTTCTCTTACTGTTCCTTTTTCATGGTTGGTTCCTCTTTTTCACAGATTCCATGTTTTCCTTTTTCTATGTTTCTGTTTGGCTATAACCCATAGAATAACTTCCAAAAATTTGGAGAGATGGAGGTAGATTTTTTGAGCCCTTGCATATTCTACTCTAATACTTGATTGATAACTGTCATCAGACATGGAATTCTATGTTTGGGGTCATTTACACTCAGAACATTGAAATCATCATCTGCATTGTTCCTGAGAAAACTGAGGTAAGCTTGATTTTGATTCTTTTGTAGATGTCTTAATTTTTGTTCAATGGAGGCTTTTAGGATTTTATCTTTATCCACAGTATTCTAAAATTCTACAACAGTTGACAACTACAGGTCATTTTTCAGTCATTGTTCTAGACATTTATGGGTGCTTATAAGCTGTAGGCTCATGTTCTTCAGCCCTGGAAAATTTTCTTGTATTATTTCTTTGATAATTTCACAGCATGGCAGGGTATGGGAACAGATTGTTCCACCTACACATACTCAATTAATTCTTCTGTGATCACCCCGGCACCCCCTCCTCTTATTCACACTTGGTATTGCTGACTTTCCAGCCTTACTTTTTTGGCCCAACACCCAGTGCATGTGCTGTAGGTTGAACCCATCACCCTGCAAAGTCAGTTAACCTTCCTCCATCAGATTTCCAACTTGTCCATAGCTTTTAAAATTGGTCTCCCTCCACTTTGTCTGTATTAACATTTGGGAGTGTCTTGGAGAGAGGTTCACACAATGAATAAGCCACCTTTTACTGGAAGTATGTATACATTTTTTAGAAATCTTAAAATACTTCATTGAGATAAAATAACATGCAGCCCCTTTAAGTGTATAGTTTGCTGAGTTTTAAACAAATGCACCACAGTCAAGAGATAGAACATTTCCATTACTCCAGAAAGTGCCTTGATGCTTCCCCCCAGTTAGTCCTTGCATCTCCTTCCTTCCCCAGCCCCACGTAACTACTCTTTTGTCCATTCCAGGATTTTGTATGAATGGAACCTACATACTGTATGTCTTGCTTTTAGGTCTGGCTTCTTTTTCTCTGTGTAATGTTTTTGAGTTTTTTCTAGTATTTGTTGTATTGTTTGTTTCTTTGCTGAGTAATATTTCATTAAATGTGGGTGTCGCCATTTACTTATTCATTCACCTATTGCTGAACATTTGAGTTGTTGACAGTTTGGGGCTATCACAAATGAAGCTGCGGTGACTGTTCATATTCAAGTATTTTTTTATGGACATATATTTTTATTGCTCTTGCTTAAATATCTGGGAATGAGATTGCTAGGTTATATGGTAAGAGGAAATTTAACTTTATGAGAATTTGGATTCTCCAAAATTCTTGGACTATTTTAAATTCCCACAGGCAACAAATGAGAGTTCCAGCGCTCCCCATCTTCACGGTACTTGGCATTGTCCATCTTTTTAATTTTAGACAATCTAATTTCCATTTCTCTGATGACTAGCAACGTTGAGCATCTGTTTGTGTGCCTCTGGGCCATTTGCATATCTTTTGTGAAGTGCCTGTTCAAATCTTTTGCCTACTTTCTAATTGGGTTATCTTCTTATTTATTTGTAAGATTGTTTTCTATTTTGGAGTCAGGTCATTTTGAGGGAGGTTCCTTGGCATGTTTGTGAACCCTGTGTTTCCTTCACTTAATATTGCATTGTAAATCATTCTTTGTGTAATTCTTTGTGTAATTTCTTTGTTTGAGAACATGATATTTAATATGTATTAATAAATAATATAGCTACATCATTATTTATTTTAATAGTTCTCTTTATTTTGGACACTTATGGTGCCATTTTTGTTTTGTGATTGCTATAATAACTGTACAGTCTTCTCCCAGAATTCTGGTTTATTTCTTATGTTAGGGTCCTAGATGCAGAGTAACAAGGTCAAAGAGCAGAACAATTTAAGGGCTTTTAATATACATGGCCGAATTGCTTCCTAAGAGGTCTGTATCAGTTTAAAGTGCCACCAGCAGCAGGTGAAAACCCGATTTGATATGCCCACTGCCAGCTCAGGATACTGATTTAATGGGTGGAAATGGTGGCTGGTTTTAAACTGCATTTCGTAAATTAGTAGTGTCGTTGGCCATCCTTCCAATTGTTTAGTGTCATTTATTTTTTCTCTTCTGCAAATTGTTTATTTATGTCTTTTGTTCTCAAATGAGTTTCTGAGATAAGTTTCCCAACTCTGAAAAGAAGCTGCAGCAGGTGGAAATGCTGGTGTTAGAATTGGGTGGGGGGTTCTAGCTTGATGGGGTGTCCTGGGACCCCGAGGCCTGCACCCGACTGCCCGTCTATGCACTCCTGCACGCTCTTCTTCACCCAGGCTGTCCAATTTGTGGAAGTTCCCATTTATTTCTGTAAATGGCAAGGGGGCGACAAGGAGGGGCATTGAGAAAGGCGGAGCAGAAGCTCGACCGCTGAGAGTGGAGCTGCGACTCTCTTGCCCAGTGGAACACCACAGGCACGTGGGAAGGCCACCAGGTGAGATTGAAATGGCTCCCAGGCCCCAAGTTTTCACAGTCACCTCAACAAAAGAATTGCCAGACCTAAAAAATAAGTTTGTCACTCAGGAGGGGGAAGAGGTGCTGTTCTTAGTAATCAAAGGAACATAAAAATGCCCCAGGTCTGTGGCTAGAGAAGGTTACAAGAATTATAATCCTCAGTTTTCCCTGGATCTTGCACTACATGGATCATGCAGAATGTCTACCCCCTGCAGAGGGCTCTCAAAGTATTTTGAGCCCATGATACTCTCACACTCTCATCCTAAGTTCCCCCACGTGGAGGCAGGAGTCCTCAGAAGTGCCTCTCATGACCTGTGAATAATAGTCCTTCCCAGGGCTTTCTGGGAATCCCCAGGCCACGTCTCCGTGTACTCACAAGTGACAGACCCCTTCACAGTATTTCTGGAAGTCCCTAGGAGTCCCACACATGAGCTTACAAACAAGTCCTCTGAAGATTTTCTGAGAACTCCCAGAGGACATTTCACAAGGGCTCACAGATGACAGTTCCCCCAATATTATGGGGCTCCCCAAGTAGTATACCTGCACCTTAAAATGTTCCCATGACCAGATATTCCTAGAAGTCCCTGGGAAGAGCTGGCCCTGAGCCCACCACAATGGCCTCGTCTCTCCCATCAGCTGCTGCTCTAGCTAGTGGCTGCTGGGCTCTGGAGCCCCACAGACATCTGATCAGGCTTCGCCATCTCTTGCTGGCCCGTGGTGTCTCCGGTGGAGCCTGTGGGGTGATGTCAGTGCTGCGGGATGTTGTGAAGCAAGTGGAGTAGAATCCATCCTACTCCATGCAGGGCTGGTGGTGCCGTGATGACTGACACAGTGCCAGTAGACGGCTCTTCCTACTTCACGGACAGGTCTCCTGTTCTAAATGAGACTTGGCTAGGAGTCACAGCGGGCTGGGCCAGAAGATGGATCTGGGGGACACAGTTACCCTTCCCATCACTGAGCCTTCATTGCTGGGCTAAGTTCATTGCATCTGACTTCCTTTCATCGCCTCCCTCCCAGTTGGAACTCTTTCTACGAAGACTTCTCAGGCCTCCTTGTAAATGGGTATGTGGTTTAGTTGCTAGTTTAAGGCTAAAGGGATTTTTTGCAAGGTCTGGGATAGATTTCACCAAAGACTCAGGAATAAGCCATGAGAACTGCCCGGTGAGTACTGGAGCAGGAACCCAGTGCTGGGCCCCTGCAGATGCCCCTCATCATCCCCGAGGCCAGGGACCAGGCAGTGCAACTCCCACTGCAGCTGCTCCCAGACTAAACTCCTCTGTTACAGTTTGGATCTCCCAGCACATGGCCGCCACCTCAAATTCCTCACTCTGGGTTTCCAGTTATCTCATGGGTGTGTCTGCTTGGTGGAAATAGGTCACCTGGGGTCTGGAAATGGACGTGGCTGTCAGTTCCCAGGGTCCATAGTGCAGCAAGGTATGTGGGGGACTAGCGTGTTAGGTGAGCCACAGCGGGCCTCCATAGAAGTCCCACCAGCCTCCCAGAAGCACACAGCTGTGCTTGGGATGACAGATTGTTATGGCTGGAGACAGTTGTAACACTCTCTGGGGACGGCCACTCAGGTGTGATGACTTGATATGTCTATTCTTTTTTAGTTATTATTATT
>NW_003852591.1:2112968-2118253 GCF_000181295.1 Otolemur garnettii | reverse complement strand
GGGGTCTTCTGTTGCTTAGGCTGTTCTTAAACCTATGAGCTCAAGCAATCCATGCTCCTCAGCCTCCCAGAGTGCTAGGATAATAGGAGTGAGGTAAGGTCCCTGTTGTAGTAATGTCCTGCACCTAGGAGGTATGTCATATGTCCTTACATTGTGCCTGTTAGGTGGGAGCATACCATTCTCCTCTCCTTTTTTCTCCCCCTTTCCTTGTTTGTTTGTTTTTGAGGTGACATTCCTTTAATCTGTCTATTCCTTGTGATGATTATATTCCTCTTGGGTAGATGAATTTCTTGGAGTATGTTGTTTCAGTATTAAATATTCAGATAATATTACTACTCCCTCTTATTCTCATTGGTTGACCAATTTATTCATTCATCAGAGATGCACAGAGTACCTATTATGTGCTTAGGGGCTTCAAAATAGTATTTGGGAATATTATAGAGAATAAGATACCCTCTCTAGTCTCAAGAATCTATCTCATGGGGAAGGAAGATGAGGCATCAGGCCATGGCAAGACAGCTGAAGACCAAAATGTTCAGGGGTGGAGTCAGGTATGTTTTGTTGGGTGTATTGTTTCAGGATGGAGTGAGTTCTGTACTAAATGTCAGAGAGGGTGGAGATTAAAGAGGCCTCTCTGAGCAAAGAGCCACATGTCCAAAGGATCAGAAAACACTCAATCATGGAAAAAGCCTAAGTAGAGTCTTGGGGTTGGCGCAGGGAGAGATGGGGACAGAGGCATCTCTGGGGTTCCAGCTGTCTTTGAGCATCCACCTGCCTCATGCTGGGCCTTGGCATCAGTTGGTCTCCTAGTCCCCGCAAGGTTAGCTGGTCCTCCCTTGTCATTCAGATTGCCACTCAGCTTCAAATGTCAGCTTTTCAGAGAGGACCCCCTTGACCACCTGGTATGCAGTAGCCACCCAGTTCTGCTCCATCATGTCACCCATGTTTGCTTTTCTGTATAGCACTTATTACTATCTGACTTTTTTTATTTGCTTGTCCCTTTCTCTTCTCCCTCTGACTCAACTTTGGAATACAAGTCTCTAAAAAGAAGGGTCTTGTGAAAAATGTTCAGCATTCTGTCCCCAGCACCTAGAATACTGCCTGGCATGTGGTAGGTCTTCAATAAACATCAAATGAATGGATAAGAGAATCTGTCCTTTGGCTGCTGTGGATCCTTATTAGATTGAATTTATTAGACTGAACACCCTCAGATATGATATCAACTGGAATCACATCTGACATTCCCCCACACTCTGCCTCTGAGTCTCCATCATGCTCTGAAGCAAAGTCTACCTGAAAAATGATGATTTAAGTCATGGGAATCCAGACACATCCCCTGCCTCCTTGGCTACTAGTTCATTTCACCTCTTGGATGATGATTCGTTCTCATTTTGTTTTCTCCTGCACCACTGGCTTGATTGGTGGTGATTAGCAGAGGGTGGTCCATTTACGTGAAACACCTGCTTCCCACCTGTGTCCCCACGAGCAGTCAGCTCTGGACTCAGTGCCGGAAGCTGGCGGGTGTCCTTCATGGCTGAGTGGGCTCCCAGAAATTTCTTCAGGAGTCAGATCCAAACTGGCACCATATGGGTGGCCACCTGGATGACATTTTGCCAGAACTGTATTGAACACATCTGCCAGCTTATAAAAGAGACCTGAGGAGGCTGGGGGTATCAAGGTGGATTGACAGAAAAGTTAGCCCAAGAAGAAGGCTGAGCCAGAGGGAACAGCTTCCACTTTGTGATTCAGTTGTAATTTAATTGGCTTCCCTTCACTTCATGAAACCAGCAAACACCAGCTCACAGGATTGTGTTCTTGTATATTCCCATCAACTCACTCCGGAGAGAGGCACAAATATATCAGAGGTTGTTTTACCACAACCCACTGTTGAAAACCACATCGTGATACAACATTCCCACGTGTATCAGTTAGGGTTGATACACAGAGAAACAGAGCCAATAGGATTGACCAATCTATCTACCTACCAAGTAGATATAGATACAGATATGTGAGAGGGGATTTATTAGGAGAGTATCATATCATTATGGAGGCTGAGGAGTCCCATGACGAGTTGTCTGCAAGCTGGAGAACCAAGGAAGTTGGGAGTGTGGCCCCGTCAATGGCCAAAGGCCTGGGAATCAGCAGAGCTGATGCTGTAGCTCTCATTCTGAGGCTGAAGACCAGAGAATCCAGAGTTCTGATGTCCAAAAACAGAGAAGGTGGGTGTATCAGCTCCAGAAGAAAGAGAGTGAATTTGACTTTCCTCTGCCTCTGTCTGGTGCCCACCTACATTTTGGGAGGGCAGATCTTCTTTACCCAGTCCTCTGATTCTAATGCCTGTCTCTCTTGGACACACCCTCACAGACATACCTAGAAATGAGGCTCTACCAGCTGTCTTGGTGTCCTTTAATCCAGTCACGTTGATACCTAAAATTAGGCATCACACCATGGTAAGGAAACTAGATGGGAAGAGGCTGTGATCATTCTCCTAGTTAGGGCATTATGGCCACGTCACTCATCCCATACTCAGTCAGATTGCTGATTAGGTGTGCTTAGCACCAAACATTGTTCTTTGGGTCAGTGATGAGACTCACAGAACATTGAGAGTCAATACATTCAATTTATACGAGTCTAGGTGGAACACACTGGCCAAAACTATAGGGGAAACTCTATGTGGAAAGGAATCCTTTTGAAAACATCTCTTAGTTTTGCAAGTGTGATTTTCATATGTGATTTCTTTATCTGTTTTGCTTTGTGGTTCTGCCATCTCAGTCTTACAATTATACTCACCCCAAACTATTGGCCTATTTGTAGCCTTCTCCATCATTTTATTTGTTCATGAATTTAATCATCTGAAGCTTCTGAACTGGCTATTGTTAAATGCTATAATAGCCATAGAACCGGAGTGGGGAGACCGTTCACGTGGGAAGGCCATATTAATGTAGCAGTAATCAAATAAGGCTGCATTCAAGAAACTTCAATTACATATACTTAAAAATGTACATAGTTTTGGAAAAAATCTAACTACTATATGCTTAATAATTTCAAAAAATGAAAACTATTTGTTAATTTTAAAGTTAACCTTTTAATGACTGTGCTATGTCTGTGTTTTGTCGGAAAGCATTTGGATATCTGGTTGCAGCATGGAGGTCTGCGATTTCAGTGATCCTCTAGATGGGTATCAGTCATTTGTCACCTTAAGGGAGTCTTGATTTGCGTTGGGTGGGAGAATATAGATTTGTAGCAATAGGTGGTTAAAAAGCAAGAAAGCATTTTGGGGGCATATTGCTGAAGGCATGAGTATCCTATTATAGTTTTCCATATTTCAATTTGATCTTTCTTAAGCATTAGACAATGATGTTAAAATGCCATCTTCTGAGAGCTCAATCCGTTTCCCATTTTATATCTGTGCAATAAACCCTTCATGTTTTCTTGTCACAGAAGATGCACTGTCTGTACGTACACTCACTAAATTTACCAAATTCAGTCCAACTTCACATTTGTCTTGAAAGTTGTTAAGATATCTATTCCCTGTGTTCTGTTAGCAAGAGTGCCCCGAAGTGAGTAACTCTTTGTAGCAAGAAAATCTTCTGTTATGACCCAAATGACCTGTCCCAGTCAGCTATCAGTTGACTCAATCTATATTTTCCTTTTGAAGTATTGCATGAAGTTGTTCTGTTAAGCTGAAGACTAATTTATGGTGCCGATCAGTTATGGTTCTCCCTGAAAGAGGCAGTTGTTTGTACTTTGAAACGTTATTGGGGTCTCAGTGTTCTACAACTTTGACAATGCCTTCTTTCACAATTTCTATATCTTTGAATGGCTTCCCTTTTCCCAAAGATTTAAGCTACTTTATAAGTTGCATCAGTGACATTTTTTACGGTTCTTATTGCTGCTTAAAAGAATTATCTTTGCTTTTGTTTTTCATCTTTTAATTTCTGCAGTACAACCTTTGCTTCTCTTTCTCTGATTTAAAATGTCTGTGGTCCTTATGAGTGTTAAGCTGATGAGCATTGAATTTCTTTAATGTTGATATTACAGCATCACAAAGCAAGCAAATCATCTTGTCTTTAGTAGAAATAGGATCATATTACAATTCCTAATCCTTATTAAAATATCTGTTTTCTTCCTTCAGTGTTCTCTTGGTCTTCTTTGACATGTGGGCTGTTAAGCAGACAGAATTTAAAAATACTGTTGAGCTGTGAAACTGTTCACAAATTCTACTTCTAACAGAAACACAGTGCACTACTGTCAGAAGCTGATAACAGACTGGTGTACTTGACCCCCGTAAACTCTCGCCAACCAGCCTTGCGCAGAAGTGGTCAGGAAGGGAAGCTAGAAGTAAATCATGAGTGTCAGAGCTATCACTTTGACTTACTAATGTTCTCACTGTGCTGGTCAATCTGGAAGTATTGTTTTGATGAAACTTATTTTGTTCTTTGGGACTTGAAATATGTTCATTTTAAAAATAAAATAAGACTATAAATGATAAACAAAAATGTATAAATAAAAACAAAAGGATTTGTGCTGTGAAATTTGCATTCAGTTGAAGGGCTGCACTTAAGGACCTAGAGGCCACATCTACAGGCTCCCCATCCCTGGACATGGGGGATATAGTTGGTTATTACAGCTTCTTCACCCTCAAGCAGCGTGGCATCTGAAACAGTGCGTCTGTACTATATTATACACTGTAATTGCTCCAAAAATGGGACCCTGCTATGGTGTGGGTATGATCTGTATGTCCCCACCAAAACCCATTTTGAAATCTGATCCCCAGATCAGGGGGATCTAGGGATTTAGGGCCTAGTGGGAGGTGTTTGGATTATGAGTGCAAATGCCTCTAGAAGAGTAGTGTGGTGCTGTTGTCGGGGTAGTGAGTGAGCTCTCACTCTGCTGGGGCTGGATCAGTTCCTGTGAGAGTGGATTAGTTTCCACCAAAGTGGGTTGTTACAGAGCTAGGACAACCCTTGGGTTTTGTCTTTTCACATGTGATGTGTCCACTTCCCTTTTGACCTTGTCCACCATGTTGTGACCTAGCATAAAAGAGCCCTTGCCAGAGGCCAGGGCCATGCCCTCCAACTTTCCAGCCTATAGAGCTGTGAGCTAAATAAATCTCTTTTATTTATAAATTATCCAGCCTCAGTGTTCCATGATGGCAACACAAAACAGACTAAGGTTGACCCTTATCCCACCTTTGGGGAAAAGAGGGAGCAAACAAGTTCCCTGGAGAGAGAAGGCTCCTGGAGCCAGCTCTTCTGGAGGAGGAATAGGCCTTAGTCTGGTAG
>NW_003852591.1:2108950-2112926 GCF_000181295.1 Otolemur garnettii | reverse complement strand
AGGAAAGCTGCAGCTAGGTTCACAGAGGTTCAAGGTCAGAGGAGCCACTTGGATACCCATCCTAAGGACAAGAGGGATGCAAGAATTGATCAGAAGCATTACAGGGTTAGACATGAAATTCAGGTAGATGATTCTGGCTGCTGTGTAGAAAATGGATTGGAGGGGGGCTGGACCACACACAGAGGATCCTGTTGGGCTGTTGTGGTGGAAGCTGGAAACAACTCAAGCGGCATTGGGAAAGGAGAAATGCTGTTGGGATGAAAGGTAGAATAGAATTTGCAACTCATTGGATGTGGAGGGGGTTGAGGGAAAGGATGAGACCCAAACCTCAGCCTTGGGGATGGATGAGGGTGCCATGATTGAAGATAGAGTCCCAAGGAGGAGCTGGTGCCTCTGAAAAGAAGGCCTGGATCCACCAAGGGGCTGGGCAGGAGGCTTCACTTACTGGGGACCCTGGAGACCCCTCTCCTCAAAAGGCTGCTCCTAGGGAGGATGGGTGGAGGGAGTGTAATTGGCGGGACCACAACTACAGCGCATTTTACAGGGGTATATGTTAAATCTACTAAGTGTAGAATATAAATGTCTTAACACAATAACTAAGAAAATGCAGTGAAGGCTATGTTAACCAGTTTCATGAAAGTATTTCAAATTGTATATGAAACCAGCACGTTGTACCCTATAATTGCATTAATGTACACAGCTATGATTTAATTAAAAAAAAAAAAAAAGAGGTGACTCCTAGAGATGAGACTGCTGCTGAGTATCCTTGGAAAGCATGAAGGGGCCAGGGTGGCCACACGAGGCACTGCACACTGTGGGTGCAGAAGGAGGCCACCTGCCTGTGAACTGAAAAGAAGTGTCCCTGAGCCAACTGGCCGAGTAGGGCTGCTAGACCCTGACTTGCAGCAAGTGAAGGGGGCTCGGGGTTCACACTTGCTCACACAGGGTAGGGGGAGCAGACCCACTGCCTTCTGAGGGCAAGGGAAGTAGTTAGTTCTGACTGAGGCTGGCTGGAGTCCCAAGTCCTACCTTGGTCATGTAGGAAGTTGAAGAGCTACTCGAAACAGATCACATACATAGATTATTACAGATCAACAAGGGCTCTGCTTTCTCTGGAAAGCTATTTCCAAGTCACTTCTCTCTCCACCTGCATTTGGCTAACGGCCTTCAAACATTCTCAGGAGTGGCTTTGGCTCTGAAATGTGCTGCCTCCTTTCCTCTCTGCCCTGTGTCATGCTTCTCTGGGAACTGCAATGACAACAGCTGAGCTTTCCTCCTAGGGCTGGAGTCACTTGGAGGAGCGGCAGATGACTATGGGCTAATTCCCTAAGTGCACTCCTGGAGCCCATCAGCCCCGGCTCCCAGCCTGACATCCCACTCAGGGCTGCGGGTCAGAGCACAAACAATTCCACATAAACATGGATGCCAAGGGTGGCTGCTGATTGCTTCTGTCCTGTAGGGCAGAGCTGTTGCTCTGGGTGGGGATGATGAGGACATTTTTGCTGAGATACAGGTTCGGGGGAAAGATGGTCTCCTGAGTCACAAGGTAGGCTATTTTAAAATTTAGGATGCTGGCAACTCAGATGGAGAAATGTGTCACTATTAGGAGAGGGAGAAGAGGGCTAGTTGGTGTCTGTTCTGCAATCCTGCCACTTCTTGCCTCTCACCTGACAGCACGGTTTTGAGGTTGGCCAGCGTGGGTGCTGCAGGAGGATTTTTGCAGGGGTGTGGGTGGGTGAGCATCCAGGTGTCTCCCAGTTCTAAGGGGCTAGGAGCCCTCGCCCACACTTTGGCTGCTGATATACCCCTGGGTTGTACTTGGTCCAAATCCCACCCAGTCTTCATGGTTCAGTTCATGCCCCACCTTCTACTCACCCCAGATGGCTCCAACCCACTCCAGTGTGACTTTTCCCGTCTGAAGAGCTCAGCTACTGCGATGAACTGAAGGTGGCTGTTTCCTATGCTGCCATGCTGACTTGTCTCTGCCTGGGTCCCAGCCACCCAATGAGATGGGAAGACCTTGGTGCCCTTTGGTGCCCATTGCTAGTCTCTTATGTCACTCGGTTAGTGCTGAGCAGCCAGCATTCAGAGGGATGGACTCCAAGACTTCCAATGGGGCTGGGCATTATCACCAGATGTCATTATCCTAGAGCTGCAGAAATACAAGAGATGTCACTGAGGACAGGTCTGTGGGCTTTCCTGGAGTGTCTCTGGGAGACTGAGCAGGATGTGTTCTGCTCACTCTGCCCTTCCCCAGTCCCGTGACAGAGCAGCAAGGAGAGGGCACGCTGCATCAGGTTTGTTATTGGGATAGCTGGCTTTCCACCTGGCGTGGCGGCCAGGACAGAGCGCTGCACTCTGGCCTGACTTTGCTCATCTTTTTGCTAAAGATGGAACGGTGATGGCCGGTGCAGTAATTCTCCATTCAGAAGCCCCATACCACTCAGGAGCTTCCATGTGGAGGTCTGAAAGTCCTGGGCTTGTCCTTCTCAGATTTCTTAGGGTGGTCACAGTGGGGTCATCCCTTCTCTCTAAGGCTAATTATTGATCAAGAACCCAGTGAGTTACATCTGGGCATGGAGACGGGGGGTGGGGAGAGAGAGAGAGAAAGAACATAGGCTGAAGCAGGTGGTAAACTCAGGTCGAAATCACTCAGGTGATTTTCCTAAGGAGCCCAGACTTGGAAGTCTTCATCTTGGGTCCAGTTTTCCAGGCTCTCAGAGCAGTCCACTTGCTTATTCTCAAAATGCCATGGGTGATCATCATTTTAGAGCTTTTCCTGAGCCATTTCCTTTCCCTGAAAGACCCCTGGCCATCCTTTCTTCAGTGTCCACTTGACACATTCCTACTTACCAGTTAAGCCTGAGTTCAGATACCACCAGTATCTGGTCCCTAGAGAATCTGCTTCCTAAGGAGCACACTCCTTTTGGCGTCCACCTCACTGTGAACTCTTGGAGGGCTCAGACTCTGCCTCCCTTGCCTTTGTGTCTCTGCTGGTGCCTGACACCTCTCAGGTGCCCAATACACATCTGTGGAGTTGAACTGAGTGAAATCTGATGGGAGCCCTTGAAATGTTTTAATCAGGAAAAAGGTACATTTTGTTAGAGCTAGGGCTTTTGACTTGAGACTGGGATGTTACTCAAATAGCCAAGGTCAAGTTCTAGCTGAGGCAGAGGTAGTAGGAAAGGATGGAGGGAAAGCAGAATTAACAGGGTATGGTGTCAGGTGGGGCAGGGAGGCTGAAGGAGAAGGAGGGTGAGAGGCAGACCCCCAGGCTCCTGGATTAGGAGGTAGGACCATTAGGGGAGGGTGAGAGGCTGACCCCCAGGCTCCTGGATTAGGAGGTAGGACCGTTAGGGCAGGCATGGCATGTGGGAGCAGGGTGATGTGGGTGTATCCCAGAAGATGGCCACGATTCCCTAAAGCCAAAGAAAATTTCTGAGAGTATTTCCTTTCCCTAATTAGCAAAATGAGGATCTTTAGAAAGAGGGACGCTAAGTTCTAATGGCTGGAGAGGGTAGATTGGGCTGTTTGTTTTCTGGGTTGAAGGGAGAAATAGACAAGCCCTGAGTCAGAATCTGGAGAGAAGGCCAGCTGATCGCAGCCACTTACTGTCAGGGCTGGAGCATTTCAGGGGTCAAGGGCTCTGCCCCTGGAGAGAGAGGAGAGGTTTTTATCCTGTACCATTTCCCCGGACACTCAGTAGCCTCTGCACTTTGCCTGAAGGTAACTCACACTGGCCTTCTTACCTCTTGACTCCTTCCTCTGTTAAAAGTGAGATATATTCTGGGCTTTGAAAGCAATAAACCTATCTGTTAGTGGGACTGGTGGCTTAGGTTAGATTGCCACTAACCTGGTTCTTCCTGTGTCCCTAAGATTTGGAAATAGCAGCTCAGTGGCACATGGAAGTGCTTTCTCCCATGAGGGCTGTGCTAGGCTCCTTCCGAGGACATCAGGACATACAAGTTCCCATTCA
>NW_003852591.1:2081390-2108783 GCF_000181295.1 Otolemur garnettii | reverse complement strand
GGTGCCGTTTCAGCTATTGCACAGTCAGGATGGTAAGAAGCCCAGTGTTTTGCAGAGGTGGGGTAAAAGGGCCCAGTGTAGAGGTAGGAAGGGTGAGAGAGAAAGCAGCAGAGGTCAGCACTAAGAGTTGCTGAGTACTACAGGAATGTAGAACCCTGCCGTGTTGATAGGATAGACCGCTGTATCTGTAGGGGTCTCCGTTGTCACTATTAAATAACATACCTGCCCGTGACAGCCCCCTGTTGGCAACTTCAGGGCAGATATGCATGAAAATGAATTTAGTAGACAAAATGGGGGTGCAGCCTTGTGCACTGGGGACCTTCTTCTAGCAACCTCACTAGGAGATCCATGGATGGATCCAGAAATAAAAGGGATAAATTCTCTGAGCAGAGGAAAATGCTGTTGCAAAGCCCGTGTGTTTATGTCACCTGAAAGGCACAAGGATTCTCCAGTCCTTAGGCTCTTAAACTGGGGCCCAGATTCAGAATTTGGTGTAAACGACTATTCCTAACACAATGTGACTAATATATCTTCAATTCTCCCTAAGGTAGAGTGGAAGCGAGCCTGATTTGAGCTCCCCGAGTCTGTTTGCATCGTGGGATCACAGCTTGGCCCTCAGGATGAGCCTCACGTGTCTCCCATGTCTGCACCACAAAACAAGATACTCATTTCAATGATATTTGTGCAAATAATTTGTCCCAAATGGCTACAATAGTCAAAAGTAGTTATATTTCAAGGTGCACCTATGAGGTTACCAGTGTCCTGCTCTGTCTGCTGCTAACAGTAGAGGAAAGGAATGACATCATTGGTTTGGAGCCGGGAGGTTCTTTTGCTACAAATTATCATTTGTTTTATTTCTATTACCGATTATAGTATGATAGTCAATAAAAACTCTGTATGCATTATTTCAGGGGAGAATAATACCAACTTGTTTTGCTGTTGGGAACTCTCACACAGCCAGAAAGAGATGTATCTAAACTGGTTTTGTAGGACCTGAAAGAAACGTCCTATCCGGAAAAACTGGGAGAATATAATTTGTGCTGCTTTGGGGGAAAGGAAAGTAAGATGTTACAGGAGAGCTTTTCTCCCCTGTGTTCCTGGAGACTGAAATTTGGTCAGAGTCAGGTCACCTTGAACTCTATGGAAGCGCCTGATGACTGAAAGATCAAACGGATGTCGTCATCAGGTTGTTTTGAGAGGGAAGCAATTCCACAAGATGGCCCTTGAGTCAGGGATGGCTATTTGGGGAGGTGTTCCCAGAACGGTGGGATGCCAGGCTGGAATGAGGTCAGAGGGAAGGCAAACCAGGGCGTTTAGACTGGTCTCCCAGTGGAACTGGCTTTTTATTTTTAAGTTCTAATTGACACATTACAATTGTGCATATATACGGGGTACAATGTGATATTTCAATATCTGTATATCTTATGTAATGATCAAATCAGGGCCATTGGCAAATCCATCACCTCAAACATTTATCATTTATTTGTGGCGGGAACATTCAAAATCCTCTCTTCTAGCTGTTTTGAAATATACAACTCGGCTCGGCGCCGGTGGCTCAAGCGGCTAGGGCACCAGCCACATACACCTAAGGTGGCGGGTTCGAATCTCCAGCCCGGGCCCGCCAAACAACAATGATGGCTGCAACCAAAAAATGGCCGGGCATTGTGGCGGGCGCCTGTAGTCCCAGCTACTTGGGAGGCTGAGGCAGGAGACTCGCTTGAGCCCAGGAGTTGGAGGTTGCTGTGAGCGTGATGCCATGGCACTCTACCCAGGGGGATAGCTTGAGGCTCCGTCTCAAAAAAAAAAAAAAAGAAATATACAACTCATTATTCTCAGAAGTGATGGAAGTGGAGAAGAAAAGTTTGTATCGGATGTCCTTCCTTTGTTTATTATTTTATTTCATTTCATTTTGTTTTATTTTATGACAGGGTTTCAATCTGTTACCCAGGCTGAAGTGCACAATCATGGCTCGCTATAACATCAAACTCCTGAGCTCAAATGATCCTCCTGCTTCAGCCTCCCGAGTTTCTGGGACTACAGCCACAAAGTGTGGCTCATTTTTAAATTTTTTCTTGCCCAGGGTGGTCTTAAACTCCCGGCCTCAAGTGGTACTCCAGCCTTGGCCTCCCACAGTGCTGGGATTACAGGTGTGAGCCACCTCACCCGGCCCCGGACATCCTTATCATGGCCATCTGGATGGACCTGGAAAGATGCCCATCCCCTCCCTGACATCCCCCCCTCAGAACACCTCCAGCCCATGTCCCTCTGTGGTTAGTTCCACCCTCTTGTTAGCCTCAGTGCCCTTGTCTGTGGGTCTCTAGGTCACATCTCCATGGCCCCCCAGGCTAAGGACTCTAGTTCTGGGTCCCAGACTCTTTCCCCATTCTACCTCTGATGCCATTCTGAGTGACCCCAGTGCACACCTGATGCCTGCACCTGCAGCTCACCTGTCCATGCCTCTCCAGTCTAGCCACCCCTCTCTGTGTGCCCTGGATACCTCAAAATTGCTCCACCTCAGATATAACACACTCTGCCATGCCTTCTCAACAGCTCCTCCTATCACTTCGTCTTCCTTACTGCCTTCATTCCTGGGTAACTTCCTCCTGGGCTGCCAGCTCTGTCCTCATCTGCTCTGGGACCGGCTCTGGGTCTGCCTGCTCCACAGAGCTCTTCCACCCTGGTCTGATCCCTTTTCACCTCCATCTCCACTGAGTCACAGGAGGCTTTTGATCCTATCATAGCCTCTCATGCACCTGTCCCTCTCCACTCTCACCACCAGCCCTAGCCTGGTCTGAGCCACCATGACGTCTTTCTCAGTCTCGTGCCATTCCAGCCCCCTCACACTGCATGGGGTCCACCCAGGGCTCCCTAAACAGGCTGGGAGTTTTCATTCCCTTCCTTCCCTGTTTCCTCCAAGGTCAAATTAGCTGCGCCTGGCTTTGTGCATTCTGTCTGCACCTAGGCTCCCCTGCCTTGTGTCATAGTGGGTCCATTACTTACCTATATCTTCTATTAGAAGGTATGGTCTTTGAACACAAGGCCATTTTTACCCAACTCTCTAAGATTAGCAGTTAGCATGACACCAGCCACATGGCTGATCTCAATAAACACCTATTGACCTAAATGTCTTCAGATGTGCCTTACATCAGACCGGCCTCCTGGGTCACCAGGGAAGCCACCGAGACCACCCTCATTCCTACCCATCTAGTTCGTCCCCCTCCTTTGCAGTGCTGATGGCTGGGGTGGTCATTCTTGCTCTGCCATAACACCAGACTAGGCCATAGAGGGGCAGACAGGGCAGCAGGGACTGGGGACAGTCACAGAACACTGTGAACCTGCAGAATTTCTGTGGGCTCACCAGCTGGCATGCTGGGAGACAGCCAAAGGGAAAATCCATTTTTTCCTGCCCAAAACTCAGAATCCTGAGAGCAGTCATGAATCTCAGTGCTAAAGGCTTAAGAGTAAGGAGTGTCAAGGTCACCTCTGCCTTGTGCCTGACCAGGGAGGGGCATTGTTGGATGTTGTGTGTGTTGGTGTGTATGAGTGTCGCAAACCACTGGGCCTGTCTAGATAGCTAATAGTGTGCTTCCACCCAGAGCGAGAGGAAGATCCACTAATCCAATTTGTAATTTATCTTTTGGTTTGCTCCCAATGTCTTCCCTTTGTTCCCGATTTGATGCATTTATCTGAGCGCTCAGTGAGTTCACCTTGGCACAGTCTTGCATGAACTGAGAAGCATTTAGCTCAGTAGCTTAGCTCATAGTTTCATGCGCATGTGTGTGTGCTCCGGCCTGGGTGTATGCAGCTTCCTTAACCCCTAAGTGAGAGCCTGGCCCCCAGGAGGGGCACCCAAGATTGGTAACTGCAGAACTCTGCTCTGTGGGTGTGGGAAGCAGAGAGCTCAAAGAAGGGACTGGAACTGGTTTAGGGAGATTCTGGATGCAGCCAGACCCGCAGCTCACAGACCTCGGTTCCCTTTACCCTGGGAAGGGTGGAGGTAGGTATCTTTAGTTGGAGAAGAGGCGGATGGGAGGTATGTGTCTATTCTGGACTTCAGGCGGAGTCATATAGTTCTCAGGCTCAAAGAAAGCACAGGAAGCATCTTGTCCAGTAGGCCCTGCCCGCCTGTGGATCAGAATCACCTGGGATTACTATTAACAAAGTGATTCCTGGTGTCCTCCTTAAGTCTCTTGAAACACAATCTCTGGGGTGGGGTACAGGGCTCTCTCTTTTAATCATTTGCCCCAGGTGAGCTGGGTTACCACACTGCCAATGGTGGCAGATCCAAGATTAGAAGGTGAGACTCCTGACTCTCCAGTTGCGGCATTTCCACTTACAACCCGAGTGTCCCTAGAGCTTAAACCTTTGGGAAACAAGGCTGTACTGGATGCAAGGGAGAGTGTTGAGTGGACCTCTTATCCTGCAGACCACTAATCCACCTAATTAAATCAATTTCTTGCAATGGGGGCTGAAGAGCTTTAGTTCCCAGAGTGGGCAGAGACAGCTGAAACGGGTTTCTTGCTCTGAGATGACCTGGCACCTCGTAATGCTGTCCTTGGTACCAGGCAGTATTCTGGGGACCACCCCTGTTCTCTTGGTGACTTAGGAAAACAGGCGTGGGTCATTCCTGGTCTGTAGCTGTCTTCCCTCTTTTTCTCCTTTTGTCTCTCACTTTTCTTTCTTTTCCTCCCCATTCCTTCCTTCTGTTTTTCCTTCCATCTCTCCTTCCCTCCTCTGTTCTGCCTTCCTCTCTCTTTCTTTTTTGGTTTTGAACAGTTTACTGAAATATGATTTACATTCATTATAATTCATTCATTTAAAGTGTATAAGTCAATTGTTTTAAGTGTTTCCCCAAAGTTGTGCAAATATCACCACACTCAGTCTTAGAAAATCTTCATCACCCCCAAAAGAAATGCCATGCCCATCAGGAGGGACTTTTCATTTCCACATCACACCTCCAATCTGTCTCTGCAGATTGGCCTCTCTGGACGTCCTGTGGAGATGGAATCACGCACTGTGTGGTCTTCTGCGACTGACTCCTTTCACTCAGAAGGATGTTTCCAGAGTTCCTCATCTTTGAGCACCTATCCATTGTTTTGTTTACCCATCTGTCTCTGGACAGACATTTGTGTTATTTCCCTTTCTTTGGGTTGTTATGAATACTGTTGCTGTGAACACTAGTGTCCAAATTTTTGTATGGCCTTATGTTTTCATTTCTCCTGGAATTGCTGAGTCACATGGTAACTCTATTTTTAACCTTTTCAGGAGCTGCTAGATGGTTTTCCAAAGTGCCTACAGCATGTCACGTTCTTACCATTTTACATTCCAGAATTCTAAGTTGCAGGAAAACTCTAATTTTTCCACATCTTTACTGATACTTTTTATTATCTGCATTTTTTATCACCACATCCTGGGGAGTATGCAATGGTATCTCATGCTGGTTTTGATTTGCATTTTCCTGGTGGATTAAGATATTGAACATCTTTTCCTGTACCTTTTGGCATTTCTCCTCAGAGAAACATCTATACAGATCCTTTGTCCATCCTTCACTGCGTTATTTGTCTTTTCAATGAATTTTCAGAGTTCTATATATATTCTAGATATAAATTCCTATCAGTTACATTTTCTCCCAATCTGGGGTGTCTTTTTACCTTATTGATGCTTTAAAAGTAAAGCACAAAGGCTTTTAATTTTGATAAAGCCCAAAGTCCTGTTGCTCATATTTTTGGTGTTATATCAAAGAAACCATTGCCTAATCCAAGATGATGTACTTTCTTCTAAGAGATTTGTAGTATTAGCTCTTTTATCCCTTTTGAATTACTTTTTGTATATGGTGTGAGGTAAGGATTCAACTTCATTCTTCAACTTCAATTTCATTCAGTTATCCCCCCACCACTGTAGAAAAGACTGTTCTTCCCCTCATGGAACTGTTAAAAAACCAACTAAGTGTAAATGTATGGGTTTATTTCTAGAGTCTCAATTCTATTGCATTCATCTATTTGTCTGTCCTTATACCAGTACTACACTGTCTTGATTACTGTAGCTTTGCCATCAATATGTTTACACTTTTGATGTCCACCTTTTAGCATACATGGCAAAAGCTGGGGTGTGGCTTGAGTGGAAGGGTCTGACTAGATGGACTGAAGATGTGTCTGGAGGGCAGGGCCATGGAATGCAGTGGCAGTCAGGGCACCTGGTCCTTAACCCTCCTCTTGCCTTTGCCTGATATAACCTTATGGAAATCACTTTACATTTCCCAGCCTTTATTTTCCACTCTGTAGAATGAAGGTTCTAGGCTAATTGATTGTTATAGAATTTTCACTTCTAATATTCTAGAAGCACAGGAGACTCAATTTACACAGGCTAAGTCCATCACAGGATCTCCTGATTTTATAGCAGATCCTTCATAGTCTTCCAGTCACTTGAAGCTTAGGTATGAGACAGATGAGTCTGGATCATCTTATCATATCAAACAGAAATGAAATTATTAAAGACGACTACCAAGGTCTTATCTAAAGGACTCAGGCTCTCACTGGCCAAAACATCAATAAAAATAATAAATGTGATGATTGAAGTGTATTATCTGAGTTCATAACGCTACTTTTAAAACCTCTATTTATTTGGAACTTCTGGATTTTGAGATCCCTGAGAAAACTCCTGGCCATCCCCTCCATGTGGCCAGGCTTTCATACCTGTATCACTCTACCCTAGGTCCCTGGAGTCTGTTTCAGCACACTCTTTCCAGTTAGCTTTTATCACTTTGTTATTCTGTGTTAATCTACTTAGTAAAGGCACAAGAGTGTTCCAGAGTTATCGGGAGGGGTTGGTCAGCCCAGCGTTGCACCCAGCACTGCCTGCAAACTGAATCAATCCCACTTCACTCTGATATGCACTACTGCTTATCCCATGACACAACCACCACAGAAAATCAAGATAGAGAATAATTCCATCACTCCAAAACATTCCCTTGCGCCTCTTTATTGCAAATCCCTTCCCCCACCCAACTGTGATAAGCATCATTGCTTCCCTTTGTTTCCAGGTATGGCCCCACAGTATCTGTGGAGGACTGGTTCTAGGACACCCTGCTCCCCACCCATACCAAAATCTGAGGATGCTCCAGTCCCTGATATAGAAGGGTGTATTATTTGCATATAACTTATGTACATCCTCTTAAATACTTTAGGTTATCTCTAGGTACTTATAATACTTAATATGATGAAAATGCTTTGGAAATAGTTGTTATGCTGTATTATTTTTTAATTCATATTTTTTTTTAAATTTCAGATTAATATGAAGGTACAAATGATTAGGTTACAAGGTTTGCATTATTAGCTAGAATCCCTCCTATAGTTGTGTCCCACACACAGGTGTGCCATATACCCTTACATTGTGCCATTAGGTAGGAAGCACACAAATCCTCTTCCTTGTCCCCTCTTCTCTCCCCTCCTTCCTCCTTCTCCTCCCCCCAACTTGAATTGATTTGAGTTTTTCTCTTGTGTGGGTATTAGTTCATCTACTAGCTTCATATTAGTATTGAGTACATTGGATTCTTGCTTTTCCATTCTTGTGATACTTTACTAGGAAGAATGTATTTCAACTCCATAATGCATATTATTTTTAATATCATTTTTTTGTTGGGTTCATTCCCTGAATATTTTCCATCAGCAAATGGTTGACTCCAGGGATGCGGAGCCCCAGCTATGGAGGCTTCCATTGGAGAAATAATGCACACGTTCTCTCCAGCACGCGGGTTCTGTGACCACAAGTTTTCTCTAAAAGGGGCTCACGGATTTGGGAAGGTTAAAAAGATGACTGAAGAAGTGTGACCAATGCCTGAGAGACTGCATGGCAGTCGGTACCTGGGTGCGAGGCCCTACTCCTCCCTCCCTCTTTGCTCTTCCCACTAGGGGCTTCCATTTCTTTATGGGTAGAAACCACATTCCTCCTGACGTGCTAAGGAATGTTCTCCCTACACGTGCAGCAATGGGCACTGAGCTAAGTGAGAGAAGCAGACTCAAAGGTCACACTGCGTACGATTCCCTCTAGGCAGCTTTCTAAAAAAGGCAGAACTATGGGGTTAGAAAACAGATCAATAGCTTCCAGGAACAGAGGGGTCGGGGAAGGGTTTAACAATGAAAGAGCATGAGGGAACATCTGGGGCTATGAACGTAGTCTCTCTTTTGATTTTTGGTGGTGGTTTCATCATTGTGTACGTTTTTATAAATTGCTAACACTGTGTGCAAAAAGGAGGGATTTTATGTAGGTAAATTATAGCTCAATAAACATGAAGTGCTCTCTCCCTCTCTCTCTTTCTCTTTTACACACACACACATGTTGGACCAGAAAATCCCGGAGCTCCCCTGGGGTGCTCCTACTTCCTGATTCTCTCCTCAGGGATGTGATCGTGGATGAGGCAGCTGGATGAGATATCCAGGGCCTTGCCTCACTTCTCAAACTTCTCCTTCTCTGATCCCTCCCACACCCTCCCAACTCAAAACAGTCTTACCCTGCTGCCACGGGAGAAAGGAAAACTCGGCTCCATTGGCTTGGCTGGCCATGTTAGGAACGAGGCGGAGCCTTCCATCCATGCACATGTGTCCTCATGGATGCCAGAAGCCTTGCCCAGCTCCTTGTCCTGGGTCTGAGGTCTGTGTCACCAGCTCAAAATGAACCATTTCTGAACAGGAGCTCAGAATTCGAATCCCAGTGAAGCAGCTGTAAGGCCTATTGGACAAATGGGAATCCAGATATATAGCAGGGCTCCCTCCTATTTCCATTTTCCACCGGGGGGCTGAAGGAGGAGTCTCCAGCCTCCCTGGCGCTGTCACTGAGCCTACATCGGGTTACCGATTGAGACCATCTAAGGGACACACAGCAAGGGAACCAGGCTCTCACTGGGCAGAAGAGAGCAAGGGGCTTGCCACAGGTAAGGGGTGGCTGCCTGCACAGGCTGGCACTTGGGGCCCATAGCGCCCATCTCAGGGGAAGCCCTCACACCTGCCGGCAGTGGCTGTCTCGTGAGTAGTTCCTCTGTGCCAGGCAAGGCTCAGCCCTCTGTGCAGTTCACAGCCACTGTGAGATTTTGAAATTCTTATTCCTGTTTCGCAAAGGAGGAAACTCCTGCTCAGACTGGGCCTGCTCGGCCTCTGCCATCAGGGGCTGTTTCTTTGTTTTGTTAGCTGAAATCAGCGACAGCTGGTCAGGATGGCCCCAGGGCTTGCAGAGGAGGACCAAGCCCACCTTAAGAGAGCAGGAGTGACCAGATTGCGCTGTTCCAGGTGGAATTCAGGCTGAGCTAACCTCCTGCCCCAGACCCCTCTAATCTAAGCCAGATCTCATGCAGCCTCTAAGCCAGCGGTTCTCAACCTGTGGGTCACCGCCCCTTTGGGGGTCGAACAATCCTTTCACAGGGGTTGCCTAAGACCATTACGATTCATAACAGTAGCAAAATTAGTTATGAAGTAGCAACAAAAATAATTTTATGGTTTAAACATGAGGAACTGTATTAAAGGCAAGGAAGGCAGGCTGAGGGAGAGCCTGTGGGGCAGAGCTCTGCAGGCCTAGGAGGGGACCTGTCAGTCAAAGGGCCACCCAGGCTTAGAGGGTGCCACAGCCCAAGGGCAGTCTTAGGATCTGAGACTCTTATCTGAAGCTCTGCTGGTCCCTCCGATGCTGGGACGCATAAACAACTGGAAGCTGGTGCCAGGGCAAGGGCAGCAGCATGCCTGTTTTGCCGAAAGTCCCCGGAGGGTGTAGGGAGAGAGGAATTGTCAGGCCAGCTTGCAGACAGTGTAACTGTAGCCCCAAATCTCTACCTCAGCCCTGGACCTGAAAGCAGCCCTCTGCGCTTGGTGGGCAGAGGGACTGTGTGCACACACGGCAACAGCTTGCTAAACAGAGATTCTGGAAATAAGCCAGAGGGTCCAGCTGGGTAGGAGGAGCTCCAGGTTCCCTGGAAGTGGTGGCCATGGTCAAAGAGGACAGAGAAACATGGCTCTTCTGTGGGCGGTCAGGATTTGACATCAGGGAAACACTATGGAGACGGCAATTGTGACCTTGATCTTGGTATTGTGGGGCAGGAAGTCCTGCTTGAGGAGGTGGCCTTGGGAATGAGAGACAAGTTGGTTGCCAACCATATGTGCCTTCAGATTTCCATGCCTCTGACGTCATTTCTGCCTTTGGGTGCAAATTTTTTGCCCCTGACATATGCTGCTGGGTGCCAGCCTCATTGGTACTAGAGGGATAGTGGTCCTGGAGGGATAGCAGTATGGCATTCCCTTTCTGCTTCTCTCGTCCTCCTCTTGTCAGCCTGATTCTCAGAGTCCCACTGCTTGAGCGTGAGTGGGAAATGAAATTGTCTGTCGCTCAGGAAACCAAGACTCCCTGTAAGGAGCACCGTCTGTATGCAGCAGACTTGTATACTGGGACTTTATTTAAAAAAGGGTGTCAGAGCAGTCACAGGGCTTTGCACCTGAGCATAGACATGGGGGCTTAGAGGCCATCCAGCCAAGGAGACCCTAGCAAGTCTCCTTGTCCCAGCCACCACTGTCCTAGCCATCCAGGAGGAGTCTGACACCCCAGAGATACGCTTTTCTGAGATCCTTAGCATCTTGTTGGAAGTGAGATGGAAACAGGCTCGTGTCTGTGTGTGTGTGTTTGAGAAAGAGAGAGAGGGAGGCAGCCTGGGGAGGGAAGTAGTTTATTATTTTTTTCCTAGAGGTAAGTCCTGCCCAACAAACCCTCAGACCAATGAGCCACACAGAGTTACTGGATCATAGTTCAAGTCATTTATTTTTAGACTGTACCAGCATGTTTGGTTCTGGGGTCCAATCCCCAAATTCCAGAAAAATAAACTAATGTGAACCACATGCACTATGGGGAGGCCATTCCGACGTGTCCGTGATCATGCGGTGAGCGGGCTTAGCATCTAGGACAGGGGCTTGTGGTGTGGAGCAGGGCCGCACCCTGGAGCAGCTGACAGCAGTTGGCTCTGAGCCCTCCCTGGGGCTGGGGAGAGGGCTGAGGCCGGGTCACTTGGGCCCTGTCCCTGGATGGCCTCAGGCCCCTTATTGCTACATTTGCTACTTCGCTACTTTAGGGCCCCTGGGTCTTACCCAGGGCATGCCTTATCACAGGGTGCTTCTAATGAGTAGGTTGCTGGCATCTGCTGTTGCCATGGTTACTCCAGCACAGTCCTCTCTTCAGAGGGCCCCATGGTGAGTTATTAGTGATTCGTTTGGCCACTATTCGACTTATGCCACGGCCCTTGCTCTGTATTCAGTGTGGGCAGGTCCTTTTAGAGACTGGTGGCACATTATCTCCCCCCCAGGGCTCCCAGTTCCTGCACCTTGCTGGGACACTTCCCTATAAGGCATTCCACGAGGCTCAAAGGACAGCAGACCTCAGTCCTTTCCATCTTCTGGAAAGGCTTCCTGGTGGTGGTTTTGAAGCCCACACAGTTGGAACAGGACGGGAGGGATGCATTTTAGGAACAGCATCGTCTTCCACAACCAGCACAGCAAGGGAGCCCATCGGATGGCAGGCTCTTGGTGCAGTGTCCTGTTGGTGAGGTAGTTTGAATATACCAGGAATCCTGCCAGGGAAAAAGTCCCTGGCGCACGTCCCCATGTGTTCAGCTAGTCCAAGCAGCAACTCAAGAGTTGTGAGAGGTCCCTCCCAGGGCACGGGCCTGGTATGGGCCTACTCAGCAGTGGCAACCCTGGAGCATGGGCCCAGCTGACTGCACTGGCGCTGGGCCCAGCTTTGTTCCTGGGGAGCAGCAACACCTTCCCAGGAGAACAAAGCTGATGCATCACTTTCTGGAAGGGCAGGAGCCTTTCCCCAGCCCAGAGAGTTCCTGCGGTGTGGGGCGGGCCATCTGGTTGCTGTCGTGCAGCTGAATGCGCTGGCTTATGTCTTTTGCTCTCCCCTTTAGTGTATTTCAGTCAGATGCCCAACGCCTGGCGCCTTGTGTGTCTGACCTGAGGGGCAGGTGGTCACTCGCGAGGGTTGCCCTCGTACTCCAGCTGCGGGGCTGCCAAAATGATGTTTGCCCTGTGTGCCCTCACAGGGATGAGTCCCAGGCCAGAGACCACCTCCAGTCAGGGATCTAAGGCAGCTTCTAGAGGGCAGGAGGATCTGCTTTGCTACAGAACTGCCTTCAAAATTCTAATCTAGTCTGAATCTTTGGCTGCATAGACCTGGCTGGTAGGGAACTGGCCAAGACCAGATTTTCCAAGTGCATGACAAGGTGTGCATGGTAGACTCACCTTGGACTGGCCAACTTGGGTGGAACAGCCTGTTCCATACCTTTCTTGCAAGCCTCTTGCTTGATCTCCTGGGGAGCACATGGTGGTGGTTCCAGGGCTGAGTGGGCCTTAGTTGGGGGATGGGTATGACGGGGTTATTGCTCTGGGCTTGAATCCATCTGAGGTGTCCTTACCTCTATGAGCTCTATTGACCCTGCCCTATCTGGATGTCCCCAGAGGTGTCTGGAAGCCTTTAGCTCACTCCATCTCAGGGCCATAGTCTATTTGGCTCTTGGTACTGGCCCTCTGGGGACCTCCAGGGTAAGGCTGGGTCAGCGGGAGAAGGAAGCACAGGAGTCATGCCAGGGAAGCCAGCCCTGCTGTGTCTACAGCCTGACTTAGTACGGCCCCCGCAGCCCACGGGGCGGGGCGAGGGAAGCCTGGCCCTTGCCCTGGGTAACTGAGGGTGCAGAGGTGTCTGCGGCTTGGGAACACCCTTTGTCATAGCCTACACCTGGGTGTCAGCCCAGTCTGGGGTCCCAGGCAAGGAAGAGCTTTTGGGGGACAATGTTGGGGGAAGATCAACACGGACTGCAATGTCATTCTTAAATAGAAGGTTTGTGTAAAGAGAAAGGGGATAAGGGAGGGCAGAATGAGGCGGGGGGAAGTAAAAAACCCCATGACTTGGGAGGGGGCTTCATTTCATTCATTCGCTCATCACGTGGCCTGTGGAGGGCCAGCTTCTGTGCCAGCGTGTGCATGGCTGGCAGGAATCTGGGTCTACGGTTCTGCCTTTGGAGACCCTCAGAAGACTCAACCTATGGCCCATCTCTAGTTTCCACTCTACCTTGGAGAAAGAAGCACTCTGCCAGTGGGGGAAACTGAGGCATGATAGCCAAGAGCCCATGAGGATACAGCGACGTGAAGACCCCTAATACCCGCGTGGCTTTGCTGTGAGGATGGAAGGCTTGTGCCCTGGAGATGGTGCTGTGTAGAAACAGACCTGGATAGGACCCAGAGGTGGGAGCAGGACTGATGGGCCGCAGGGAGTCCCCAAGGGGCTGGGACTGCAGACAAGCAAGGGTAGAAGCCTTTGGTCACCACCAGCTGGTGAATTTGGCTACATGAGTGATGAAATACCAGTGATTATGTTTTTGCTTCTATGTTTCCTGTTGATACACTCCCAAGGGAGACTTTTTACCTACGGCCAAAAATAGATCAAAGGCGAATATAGTCATAGCAAGTGGGGGGTTGAGTGTCTGAATTCCAAAACAGGTTACTCAATCCGCCTCTGTCTTTGGGCTCACAGAGTCACAATGAGAACAATGACAATGATGACAGCATTAACTACCGCTTGCTAATCACCTACTCAGCGTCAAGCTCCTGACTTGGTGCTTTACAAACACTCCCTCACTGCTACGTTGGCAGTCACTTTGACACACACACACACACACACACACACACACACACGAAGGGACTACAAGTGGATCTTTTGCAGGCGACTGGTTTAGTGAGGATGCCTGGGAAGAGGACCACGTGGCCCTGGCCTGGTCCCTCCATAGCCTGCTCAGCCACAGCTTCAGATCCCATTGCCATGTGACCCTGCAAGGGTCCCTGCTGACCCTGTAATCCAGCCTCCTCCCAGACTGGGGACCCTCCCAGCTCCCGCCTGGGGCTGCCAGAGGGGACACTCCCAATGGCCCCTGAGTTCACGGCCATGTTTATTTTGAGTAAAACAGGAGGGAACAAACTGAAGAGCGAGGGGGAGAAGCCAGAATGGATTATGAAGTAACCATTTTTAAAGGATGGTCATCAGAACCTCAATAGCAGTTGAAAACAAGCTCTGTCCTCTACATCAGTGCTTCCTTGAGTGCTGAACCTTTGAGACATTTGAGAGGACCAGACACAGGGCAGCCACCATGTTAGCAGAGACCTCTCTGAAGGCTGGTCTCCAAGCTGGTGGGGAGAACTGGAGGGGAGGCCAACCAGGAGGCTGCTCTAGTGCTGAGGACGTGCTGTGGGTATTTGATGTGGGAGTGATACAGGGGTGGCCGCAGAGACTTGGGGAAGATAGGTGGCACCTGGGACATGGTAGCTATAACTATGGTGGGTGCACCAGAGAGAGGGCAGGGAGGTGGTGATAATACTGGGTGTGCTCTTGTCCCTCTTGAGTTTGCCAGAAGGTGTGACCCACACACACAGACCAGACAGCAGGAGGAGTGAGGATAACATAATCTCAAGTGATAATCGCCACAGGAGCCTACACGGTGTTCTCCCAGGAAGGAGTTAGCGTCAGGGGCCCTTAGAGGGTGGTGGACCACAACTGTGCAAGGAAGGGGGGTTGTAAACAGGATCCTCCACCGCCGACCGCAGGCTCTTTCTTTCTGATCTCCCTGTTCACCCACCAAGTCTCCCCACTGTCACCCTTCATCACCCTCACTCTTTCTCCTTCACAGTGACCAAATCTCCTCGTAAGGAAACTCTGTCTGCCGACGTGGATCGCCGCCGCCCAGCTGTGGGGTCCGCAGGCCCGGTCAGGAGGACTGCATCAGGCCGGTGAGGCGCTTGCCCGCCAGTGACTTTCCCTGCAGAGAGACAGCCGACAGAAAGGCACACACAGGTGCACACATACACACACAGATAGGGACAGAGACAGAGAGCCAGACAGGCGAATTAATTGTTGCATGAGCCACAGAGGCCAAATGACCAACCAACCCAACTGATGTCCTGGACATTTGATCTCTAGGTGTGGGAGCCTTCACTTGGGGCAGGTGGAAAAGTCAGGACTCCAGGGCGGTTAGGGGGATGGGTGTATTCCTGGCACTTCTTTTGGCATGAAGGAACTTTACTTACCCAAACCCAGGCGTTTAAACCCTTAGGCAGAGCATTTCCTAATGCCCCTGGGCTGCCCCTGAGCTTGATTTTACTCAAATGGGGAAAGAAAAAGTGGATGGGGGAGTACTGAGGTCAGGCAGGGTGTGTATGTGTGGCCCAAACAGATGGTGGCTATGGATCTAGGGTGATTAGAAACTAATGAATTAACTAGTCTTATGAAGGCAGAAGACCCATGAATCCTGTCTGAAATGTAGGATGGACACACAGGCTTTGGGCCCTCTTGATGTCGGGTCCCAGGGCTGTGACAGTGACAGGATGTCTGTGGGGGCTCTGTTGGTCCCAGGGCAGCACTCCTGCCGTCTCCTACAGCAGAGGCTGAGCTGATGACCCCCCACTGGAAGTGCACAAGCCCTTCAACTACCACCTATGCGGCAGTTCTCAAACACTACGGTAAACTGGCCCCTGAGCACTGGTGCATGAGGCACAAAGGCGCTGGGAGAGTCCAGCTGTCGGCCTCCTGAGAGGTGTCTGGGAGCCCCTGGACTAGCCAGCTGGGCACTAAGAGCAGGGTGGAGGAAGACAAGTGAGGCTCAGACACTCTGCTTATCTTCCTTGACACGGTCTGTGCCCACTCGCTGGCTCACTCTCTTTGGAAATCCATATCACTAGACAGGGGTCTAGAGGAGAGTGTGGCTGGACCCAAGCAGATTGATCACTGCATCTGGGAAAACACTCCAAACCCATCCTCTTATTGACAGCGGGTCAGTGACACCATCGCCATCTGTGCAGGGCAGCACGTGACTGCTCGCCACCAGGGGCTGCAGTGTTTAGTAGGGGAGATTGGAAGGGCCAGCAATTCCTCATGTTCATTTCCAAGTGGGGTGCGAGGGCTCATCTTGTTTACTGGGCTTGGCTGCATGTGAACTAGATGTAATTAAAAACAATTGATCAGGTTTGCGAAGCCTGGTAGGGTACTCAATAAACCTGCTGATTGATGAATTGATGGGTAATGGGTATGTCTACTAAATGAACAACACAGACTCTGAGTTTGCTGGATGCAGGACAATGTGGCATCTGCCTTAGATCCCCACAGAGGGACACAGTCAGCCTGACTTTGAGAATTCTGATGGCAGCGATGGGAGCTTGTCCAGAAACACAGCTGCCCTCAGGAGCTGTCAGGAAGTGTGCCTTTTCCTACCTCTCCTTGCTCTGTTTTTTCCCTTCTGTCCACTCCCCATTTTCACTAGGGAGACAAAAATCTTTCTTTTTTTTTTTTTTTAAATTCTCTATCTTAAAAACACACACGCTCATACACATGCACTCATGCACATAAAATCTTTCCATCAGCAACCTTATCTGGATCTTCAAATACACGAAACTTAGCCTGCAGCAGTACACATTCATACTAGCCTAAGGATTTTTAATCAGATTTTTTTCCTTTAAAATCCTAGAGGGTTATAGCAGCAGTCTTTGAAAATCACTAAAACAAGATGGCTGTTCCTTTGTCTAGAGGAGCTCAGGTCCAACAACAGCTCTTAGAAGGCAGAGGCTGACCTTCAAGGACTCCCCCAAACCCGGGTTCTGCTGTGCACCCCGCCCAGTCCTCTCCTTGAGCATCTTTCCTTATACACAGCAAGAGGCATCTGTCTTCCAGGGGGTTCACTGAGAATGGGCCTTCTTGGTGTAGGACTGAAGACAGGAAGCATAGGGGTGTGTGGGGAGTGCTCTCTGGGAAGATGTGGGGCCGCTGAGTCTGTAAGAACAGGCTCCCCAGCCCACTGTCACTCATCTCCACCCCTGCCCTTTAGGAGAGGCAGGAAGGCCTTTTGCTCTCCTCTGGGTGCTTATTGCTGTGTTAACTGCACCCCAAACATCTGCCCCTCCCCTCCTTTTATCCTGTGTCCACCAGGGGCCCAGATTACACATTGTGGCCACATATATATATGTGTACCAGGTTTATTTTACATAGAGTTTAAGGTTCTGATTTAGGAGCTGGTGGATGAGGGAAAAAAAATCCCTAAAGCTTCTGAATATGAGTATGTTGCTAAAGTGTTATATTAAAGGCCCAGAGACAAAGAAGGTGAGGTTTACTAGCTGCCCAAACCCTCATTCTGGCTTCATCCTTAACAGCAAGGTCATTTGGGCTGGAGAGGGGCTGGGGGTTGAGGGAGGTTGGAGATTCTATTTCTAGAGGATTATGGGTCTGCCTATTTGTTTTTGGTGAATTTGGCCCTGAGGCTCTCCTACTCTGAGCCCCTCCCAGTTCTACAGAACCTACCAGGCTGGGTTTAGAGGTGCTAATTAATCTCTTCTTGCCTAAACCCTGAAGCTCAGTCTCACAGCTCTGAAGCCAGAGCACCTGTGGCCAGACTATTACCACTGCGTCCCCCAACTGCTTCTATTTTCCAGGTCTCCAGGGTCAGATGGTATAGCTGACCAGCCCAGGGGCACCTAGGGATTGTTCCCACCCTCTCAGCAATTTGAGCCGTGCTGCTTGGCATTTTTGTCTCTCTCGCCCCACTCCTGAGCTCACACATTTACCAAATGCCAGTTCTGCTGCGCAAGATGGAGGTCAGAAGGGTTCAGGTCGGCTCAGGGAAGCAGCTCAGCCCAGCTGCAATCTACCCGCTATCCGGCAACCTCCTGGGCGAGCGAGGGCAGGCTCCAGTTAGAAGGCGGTTAATCATGCGGGATGCAGGCATGGCTAGATGCCTGGCCCGGGGCTTTGGGGAAGAAATCCTGCCATCACACTTGGCGCAGCAGCCGCCTCCCTTCTGCAGAGCTGAGGCGCTTGTAGTTTTTCTGTGATTAAAGTGAAATGTGACAGCAGGGGCTACCTATGTTCAGAGATGAGCTATCCCAAAGCACAGGCTCCTGAGGCTCTTAGTTGCTCTGCCCAGAGACAGGAGAGCTCCCTGCACCTTCCTGATCTCCATCTTCCCTCCTGGCCCTCTTAGCCAAGCCTCCAGTTTAGGTGATCCTGAGGGAACCACTTAGGAAAGGGAATGGTAATTCTTTCTGCCTATGCCTGGAATTTGCATAGTTACAGAGGAAGCAGTTTTTTTCAGGGTGTGAATGTGTGATGTTCCTCAGTGCTGGTCAGTCGGGAATGGATCATGGTGCCAGGAAACTGCAGCCAGCTCAGCCTGAGGCCTTGGCGTAGCTGAGCAAAGCAGCTGAGGATGGTTGAAAATGCTATTAGCAGGCAGCCTTTGTCCAAGTGAAAAAGTATACAGTGATTAAGAACTGAGCTGCAGAAGGTACATTCCAGGGACACCAAAGCTTTGCATACAGACAAAGCGCTTTTCACCTTCAAGACATTTGGCAAAGTGTAATCCGGAATTTGGGATCCTTCAATTTCACGGACCATGGGCTCAGGGCCGGGTTCACAAACACCCACACGCTCAACTCCCACCCTCCACTCTGATTAATCGCTTCTGCTCTGCAGCCATCTTGATGGCTAGATGCCTGGAAGAAGGTGATCTTGGCATCCTTTGTTTCTGAAACGAAACACACAAAAGGAACAGCTTCCTTTTGTGCAGTACTTTAAGGAGAATCAACATGCTGCTTGACATGCTGCGGCTCTGTGCATTGCACGTCCAGATATTAATCAACAAAGCATGCACTATCTGGGTGACCGCGAGCTTTTGCCACTTACCTGGAAGACTGATGCTAAACTCTGGCTGGGAGGAGGGCTGAGGCCCAGAGAGTAGCCCTAGGGGTCAGATGGCATGTCAGGGGCAGCAGAGCCCAACAATGGGGGCCCCAGAAAGGCCCCCTACAATGCTAAGGCAGCAGAGACTATTAAGTCTCTGATGAGATTCTCTTGCTGATTTGCCCAGTGACATAAGACCAAGGTTAAAGATTTCAAGTCCACCAAGTCAAAATCCAGACTACTACAGGGAAGGAAATCAACCAGGGTTGCCATTGAGGGAAAGGAATGAAACTGATTGGAAAGGGGCACGAGGGGACTTTCTTAGGTGCTGGGGTACAGGTTACATGGATGCCTGAGCCATCCACTTCAGATCTGTCCACAAAAAATGATTAGGAAAACAAAAACCACCTCTCACACATCCTCTGATGGAGTTTCCCGTCCCCTACTCCTTCACAGTTGCGAGACCCATCTCTGCCTTTGGAGAAATTGGGTTCTTCCCGTCTAGGATAGGAGAAACCTGGATTCCCCTGCTGGGGGAATCAGAGCTTGCAACAACTAATTTGCAACACTAAATCCAGCCTTCGCTGACCTAAATTGATGCCATTGGTGTGCCACACAGGCATTTTTCATTCTTGCTAAAGAAAAATGATATTTTGTTGGGTAGGCCTGACCAAGTGACTCCCCAGGCAAGAATTGGGAGGCCCCAGAGAAACACTGTCCTTTCATGGAACCTGAAGGTCACCTATGTGTAGATGACACTAAAGTTCATAAAAGATGTGTATGTGTGGACTTGCGGGCCTGGGGTGGTGGGCTGAGGGAGACTTGCTGGGGAGAGAGGTGCCTGAGAGCCAAGTGGAAAGGTCAAGTGTTCTGCATGGGTTCTGCAGGTGGGAGAAACCAAGGGCCTAACTTCATCGGGTGACTCCCTGGAGGTTGCCACCTCTCGTGCCCCTTCTACACTTAACAAAGTCAAACAAATGAGTTTAAAAGAGAGTGCGAGGAATTCTGTGGTATGGCCTTTCTCAATGATGTTTAAAATTGGGGGGACAGAGAAGGTGGGAGAGTTTAAGGGTCTGAGAAACTCTGGCAGAGGATGGTAGGCAAATCCATACATAATGTAGAATAGTTTCAAAACACTTCTAGATTCTTCATCTCTCATCCCCATCCCCACTTTTGTCAGGCAAGGTGGAACAGACGGAATGGAAAAAACGAAGATTACACGAGGTCCGTCCATGGCAGAGCTGGCCAAGGAGCATGGGGAGGCAGGGCCCATTCCCGGCTTTCTCTCCCTTCCACGGTGAGGAGGGCAGGGTCTGTGGCAGAGCCGCCCCTCAGGTCTATGTGACTCCCAGGTCCTTGCCACGCTTTCTGATCTCTCAGGCATTGAGGGGCATTTTATGTGGTTTTAAAATATTCTCTTTATTCAAAGTTTTTATAAGAAGATAAACCACAAACATAAAACAACACCTATATTTCAAAAACTTCAGAAACAGGTGAAAAGTGAATTAATAAAAAAAAAAAGTTCATTGGCTAAGGAATTAACATAAAGTACACTCATGTATAATTAAACTCAGGCCTGATAAAAAAGAAATAAGGAATATGAGCCTGTGCACGAGTGAGACCCCATTCTACAAAACATAAAAAAATTAGCTGGGCGTTTTGCGAGGAACCTGTAGTTCCAGCTACTCACAAGGCTGAGACAGGAGGATCACTGGAACCCAGGAGTTTGAGGTTGCTGTGACTATGATGAAGCCACTGCACTCTAGCCTGTATAACAGAGTGAGACTCTGTCTCAAAAAAAAAAAAAAAAAAAAAAAGGACTATGATCAAAATAAAATAATGGATTCTTTTAAAACTGCCCAGCATCTTACATACAGTGGCACAAACACCCAGGCTGTGCCTGTCCTAAGGTTCAGGCCCCTTAGTCTACCCTGTACCAGCAACACTAGTGCAGCAGTTCTCAACCTGTGGGTTGTGACCCCTGTTGGACAATGAAAACACATCGTGGCATTAGGAAGGCTGAGAACCTCTGTACTAGTGCTTCTGAAAATTTTCTTTAACATTTTTGAATTTAGAGAAGATGAGTTACGAGTTCTCCTATCTGGATTAAATATAAAAGGACCAGCCTATCCCTGGATCTCCCAGGACTTTTCTCTTTAAAGTTCTTATTCTGTTCAATGGAGCGGCATCAACATGGCATACACCCTCTCTTCTCCAGGGCCCTTATCTTTAAACTGCCCAGGTCTTGGTGGTGGCAGGGTGGGGATAATCCCATGATCAGGGACACAGGGCAGTTACTAACAGCTCTCCATAGATTGACCCTTAAGAGGGCTGAGAGCTGGAGTGTAACCCTGGGGCTCAGATGGCATATCAGGGGTAGCAGAGCCCAGCAGGGGCCCCAGAACGGCTCTCTACTGTGCTGAGGGAGCAGAGACCATTAAGCCGCGAACGAGATTCTCTTGCTGATTTGCCCAATGACAAAGACCAAAGTTACAGATCTCAAGATTACAAATACTTGCCCTAATGTCATAGCATGCCTGCCAGTTAGGTGTCCTGTAAAAGCCACCAAGCAGAGAAAGAAAACAGGACTCCCACCGAGGTTGAGTGACTTGCCTGAGAGCACACAGCTAGTCAGTGGCAGGGCTGAGTGGGGACCTGCGTACCTTTTCCTTTGTACCTGGCTGTCACTCTCAAGGAAGAAGGCAGATGGAAACTCTCCTTAGGGACTAAGGACCCAGGCCCAGCCACACTAGGCACCCTCTCTGGACACCGTAGGCTCATTTTCTCAACCTCTCTGAGAAAGCAAAGTTAGCTCCTGAGCACACTTGAAGCCAACCCCGGGGTTTCTCCCCTGATGAGGTGCTTTCTCTCACCCCATCCGGGGGTCCTGAGAGAGGCTCAGGGCCCTCTTCTGTCTGACAAGTCTGGCAAAAGGAGCCTTTGGCTATTGTCCTGAGCTAGGGCACAGGTCATCTGGGCTTGATGCTGTCGGTCAGGACGGGTGATGCCACCATTGTATGTGGCTCTGTGTTGTGGGGACTGATGCCTCTGGGAACACACATGGTGACTGTTCCAGGGAAGACAGAAGCAGGTGTGATGTTTACCGGTCTAACCTGGAGCAGGCAGTGGGGCCTTGCTCCAATTAGAACCAACCTTACTTCAAATCATTCCAGGGCAAGTGTCTAAGTCGGGGGTGGGGCGGGAGCCCCCACTGCATTGCTGTTCCTCGTCCTCTGACCTCGACCCCCACCATGCTCATCACTTATGGGGCTCTTGGCAGAGGCCGAGTTCTGCCTGCTGAGTTTGGTGAGTGATGGGGGACCTTCCTCATAGCCCTCCGAGGTGCAGGGACAAGGAGGTGGAATCCTGTAGGGATTCTCTGGACAGCCAGGACTCAGCAGCTGAGCCCCACATTCACAGTAGAATGTCGAGCACAGACTCCCTGGCCTCCTTTCCCAGCTGTGCGTTTCCATTTTCCCTGCTACTCTATCCCTACGCAGTGGAAATACCCCCCTTTATGCCAGGCCTCTCCTCTCATCCAACTGCACAACTCTGCTGCTGTTTCCACACTCAGCTGGTAGGAAGCTGTTGGTGGCCCCAGGAGCAGAGTTCTGTCTGCAAGACCCCTCAGTGGCATGGCCTCCGGTGGCCCACTCGATGCCTGTCTCTTCCTCTCCTCCTCCTTCCCAAATGTACTTTGGCATCTAAGCTCTGATTCACTTCAAATTAGGCAAAGGCTGAAAGACTCTAGGAAACAGGGACATGGCTGTGTTGCTATTGGCAACAACTTGATGCTACTTTTTTCCAGCTGGGAAGTTCAAATAACCCTTGACTATGACTACAGGGGAAAGTGCCTCTGCAGCTCAGTAACTCAGTAGGGTGGACGAGTAGCAAGAGAAAGTCACCTATTCGGCAGTGCGTGATTTTCCCGAGGACCTGTGAGAACTCCAACTCCGTCCTCCTAAGGGCAGTTATCACTTCACTCCTTAAACATATTCACTTAAGACATGCTCATTGGTTGGGGTCCCTGATTAAGCCAGTTGCCAAGACAGAGCCTAGAAGGTACAGTCAACCTGCTCAGCCTTCAATCCTCCTAAAAATGCACAGTACCTCCGTGACCATCCATGCCCCTTGAATGCACATATGCAGGGGGCCGGCTCACTTCTCTTTTCTCCCTCCTAGCAGGAATGCAACTCAGCAGGCATGTACCCCAGAAGCATTCCTAACCTGAGAATGCGCAGTGGCATTTTCAAGAAATGCCGTGATAGAAACTTGCGTTGTTGGGATTCCCAGCCAAAGGGAACCTTCTTACTCTCCTACAGATTCTTTCCACATGTTGCTGAGATATGTTGGGTCCGCAGGGGACAGTGGAGGGTCAGTGTTTCCCAGCTTCCTTCTCCCTTGGGGGTCTAGCATGTAGAGATGTGAGATGTCTGAGTTTCCCGCAGGATTCGGGCCTGGGCCCACAGAGGAAGGGCTATGAAATCGTTAGCCTGGAGATGAAGCCTGAGGATGCTGCTACTGGATTTAAAAGCATCTTCAAAAGTGGGAGGCATTTCTGTCCTGTTCTGCTATGGAATGAGGAGAAACAAGCTCCTGGATCCATCCTTTAGGCTCCTGAGATGAAGGACTCATCACAGCATCATTTCTGGAACCCTCAGCTCCTTGTTTCTTAGTGAGGAAAAACTATGGGTACAAGAAATGTACAGAAAAAAGTGGGGACACCAAGAAATGGGTGATGCTGACCATCCCTAGAACCAGGATATGAAGACAGGAAGGGTAGGCAGAGCCGAGGCCATGGACAAACAGGTCATCTCTTTTGGATTTTGGAACGCCTTCTGTGCAGAAAGAAGGATCCCGAAGGTTAGAGAGTGTGCAAACGCCGGGGTCACTCACCCACTGCTGGAAGGAAGCCACCTCGGGGGTGAAATGCAGCGGCCATTCTGACTCTGCGCCAGCAGCACTGGGCAATTGTGTTTTTAGGAAGGGAAGTGAAGAATAACTTAACCAGCTGAAACCGTGAAGACCTGTGGCTTTAGAGGAGCCCCTGCCCAGACACGCACACAGTGGCAGCAGCATGCAATCTACACAGCACGGGCCCCAGCAGGTGAGCAGCGTATGGTTGTGCACGCACCATGCACTGGACTCGGAGGCGAGTGTCAAGCAGGTGCCATGCACCAGGCACCGGTTCGCGCACATGCTTCCAGCCCAGGCACTCACAGAAGCATCCATGCAAGGCGTGTAAGCATCGCGTGATTGGCTGGAGTTTTACGTCAGCTCCTAAGATGCCAATCTTTGACAAATACTTAAAACTGAAAGCATTTACCTTAAAATGCATATACATGTATAAAAACTGAATATTCCCCATAAAAAAGCCACCCACTTGTGACAGTGGAAAGGCCTCTTCAGTGTTTCTGGGGGCACTATAAAAGCAGAAGGATCCACGCCAGCGGGATAGGTTTACCCAAGGATTTCAGAGCACCCCCACCCCTGCTTCTGACTTGTCTGGTAAGCTCATCTTGAAAAGAAACCTGTGTTCATCTGGCAGATGGAGCAGCTGGCCTTGCTGAGGGGGCGTTGCTCAGGGGGCCCCAGGCAAGCTCCTCAGAGGCGAGTGTTTCTGGGAATGAGGGGTCTGTCCTGAAGAGGTCTGTGTTTGGAGGATTGGATTCCATGCTCTTATCAGGGGTAGAAGCATTTCTGATCTATGTCTTGTAGCTGGAGGCATCTTTGGGTCCTGAACCTCCCATGGGAACCAGATGCCAGATCCCACCAACTTCTATAATGTTTGACCAGGGCCTCTGCCTGCCTCGCAGCTCCTCGGAGGCTGACAAGCCCCACACCTCCCATAGCTTCCTGGAAGGCGCTTGGGGGCTCCAAGAAATCAATCACAGAGCAGAAGTTGGCCTGCTGGGCAACACAATCCCTCCGTTCCCAGGGAAAACAGAGTAACTACTTTTCTGAGTTGACATTAAAAATAAGGCAATAATAATAGCTACCTTTATTGAGTAGTTAGCATGGGCCAGCCCCTATAATAAGCGTACTTGGCATACACTGTAGTAAATGTGATCCCCACTCACCCTCAACTACAAAAGAAAGGTGGTGATTCCCACCTTGCAGACTATGTTGGAAATTAAATGGGGGAATAAGTACAGGGCTAAGCACGGACTGCCAATAACACTAAGAGCTGGACCTGCTTGGGCACATGCATGTAAACTGTGCTAAGCACTTTATGTATTTTTCCCCCAATTGATTCTTTACTCTTATCTTCCTTTTAGAGATGAGGAAACTGAGCCTTAGAGAAGCTGCCCACGTCACACAGCTCAGGGACAGAGTTGGAGGTGGACCACAGGGCATCTCAGGCTAAGCCAGCATGACAGCGGAGCACTGTGAGCTCCACTGAATGGCAGCACTTGCTGTCACACCCTCACTCCATGCTGTCACCTACATTGACACCTTGCCCAAGGTCTTACATTAATATCAGGTGGAGAAAAAGGGATTGAACTGGGGCTGCCTGTCTCTAGCTCAGCTTACTGCTCTGCGTGTGAGTGGCCACCAAAAGCACGTGGTTCTCATGGGGCAAAGCAAGCAGGTGGTCTTCAGTAGTGGACAGCAGTGCTGTTGGGGGGACTGTCACTGCCCGGTTTCGACGTCTAACTCTAGCTGGTTGGTGCTGCCCAGTCACAACTCATCTCCTTTCTCTTTCAAGACACAGGCAGCAAGATAAGTGGCTGCCATCATGGTAAGGAGCAGCCTGTATGGTACTGCCCTCAGTCATGAGGGACCAATCAGGGCCCCCCCCAAACGTGCTCTGGCTGGAGCAAGATGTACTTCACTGTGTAGGCACCTTTGCAATCCCCGGGGAATGTGGACATGAAGGGGACCCTGACATCAGACCTGGATGAACTTGCCTAAGAGCAGGTCGGGGGGCCGGTCTGTGGGCCATCAGTCAACCCACACTCCTTCTTGGTGGTCCTTCTCATGATGTCATCTAGAGAAGATAACTATTGGAAAAAGCTATGATGGAGGGCTAGCCAATAATGAGATCCAAAGCTGTATCATTTCTCCACCAAGTGTGTGACCACCGGCTTATGACTGCTCATGGATGCTAGTGGATGACTCCTTTACATATTTAGAATTATGAATGCCCCAGAACCTCCCAGGATCATCCAGGAAGGAGAACCCATCAGGATTTCCCCGCTACTTCTGCTGCAGATCAGAAAGTTGGGTTCAGTTTTGTCCTGGATGCTCCATCTCCATTTCCCAACATAATTTGCTCTGATGCTAAGGCTTTCCAGCCTTGCTTGTAGGATACCTTCTCCTGTTAGGGCTGGGGGTTCAGATGCACCATGCTCTTGGTGCAAACAAGGGAGGCCAGGGGCAGGGTTTACACTGGTCCTCCAACCTTGTGAGTGAGCATGGGTGCCCCAGAGCCCTGCTCCTCCCTCTCCCCACCTCTCGCACCCAGGCACCAATTGTGCCTGACAGTTTTAAAGGAGTGTCTGAGAGAACTTAGTAACAATCAACTCTGATGGGGCTTTCTTTAGCTTTAAAAGTGTCTTATTAAAACTTTGCTGACTTTACCACCATCGCCATGTTTAATGAGAGGCCTCAAAGAATCTGAAAGTAAAAGATGAAGAGAGAAAAAAAGCCACAAGCTGTAATCACCATAATTATACAATCCCATGATGAGTTGAAAGCAGCCCTGGTGAGGCCCAGAGAGGAGGGTATGTCATCTGCAATTGGGCTGGTTCTTAGGACAGCTGGAAAGAATGGGACATGGACCCCTGAGTTGGGTGAGGATGCGGCCCTGGGCAGGGCTCAGAGAATGGAAGCCTGGCAGGGCAATTTCTCCTCTATCTGAGGTCTCTGGGGGTATGCTCTGCTCCTGGCCAGATCGTCCACCTGGAATCTGCAACTGGCATTCTGTAAAAGGCAAGTGCACTTACCATCTTTTTTGCTTTCAGCAAAACACGATTTCTGGATGAGAACTACGACAGGCCAAACTTGCTGCAACCCAGGGCCAGGGCACCTCACGACCACGGTCACCCTAGCCATGCTCAGCCTCTGCATTACAACCACCAGCCTCCCATGCCAATGGGCACCTGTGTCCCCCACTTGCTGACCTCCTTTTAGGCTGCCTTATTGCCCAGAGCCCAGCTGCTGCTGTAGCAAAGGGCTCATAAAAAACCCCCCACACAAAAAGGCAAGGATGACATGTGACGAGCAGTAATTCCACTTTGTGACAGTGCCCCAAGCTCTGAGTGTGCCATTATCTGGCTTTTTCTCCCTCCAGGCAGGGCGTAATCTGAAACTTTTGGATTCCTCCCCTCCAATCTCAGCAAACTCCCTTCATAAAATCCAGTCTTCTTTTCCACAACTCATTTATAAATGGCAATATGAAATGCAGGAAGACCCATTTAAGAAATATCCAGTGCAGTGTAGGATTCCAGTTGCAAGAGACCAGGGGACCTGGTGCAGAAGGTGACTCTGTAGTAGCCTTGGCCCGCCACTACTATGAGTTTCCATTCTGTTTCTGTGAGCCCAGGAGTTCATTGCTCCTTGAGGTGACATAGTCCATTGTTGAGGAGTGGCTACTGTTAGAATGTTTTTTACCATTTTTAGTAGAGTAACATTCCCCATAATTTCTAGTCA
>NW_003852591.1:2080800-2081152 GCF_000181295.1 Otolemur garnettii | reverse complement strand
CACGAAAATAATTTTATGGTTGGGGGTCACCACAACATGAGGAACTGTATTAAAGGGTCGTGGCATGAGGAGGCATTAGGAAGGTTGAGAACCACTGCTCTAGGGCAACACAAAATTCCTCTCTTCTCTGACTGTTCCCCTTTTGTTCACATGGCCTAAAATTGCCTCCTTTTAAGTGGCTTCATTCTGCTTTTTTTTATTAAGTAAGCCCCGAATATTTTTACTTGAATGATAGTGAAGGCAGCAAATGCTATCCTATAGTTGTGAAACTGAATTTTTTGAAAACATAAAATAAACATTATCTGGTAAAATTGCATGTAATTGTTTTTGACCCCTCATCCCAGCTGAAGGA
>NW_003852591.1:2076608-2080374 GCF_000181295.1 Otolemur garnettii | reverse complement strand
CCATTTGAGGCCATGGGGCTGTTGCTCAGGTCGACAGGATTTGACTCTGATGAGATGACAGAGCATGGAAGAAACCATTGCTCTGTGGGCCCTGCCACTGCAGGGTGGCTACACACTTCTACCCTGTCTCACCTGCCCACCCAACGCGGGGTCACCAAGCACACACCTAAGGTTCTTTCTCCTATTGGCTGTTGGGCAAACACCACAAAACTGAAAGTCCCACTGGTGTCGGAGCTCCCCTGCGGTGTTCCATGCAGCTGCCCCGCCACAGCGTACACTGTCCCTCCCTGTGACTGCACAGCTGCCCCGCGCCCAGAATGCCGCCCCTTCCTGACACGACTCGACCCTGGGAAAGAGGGGACGTGTGCCTAGTTGCTGCACCAGGAGATTGTTCTGGGGGGAACTTACTTCTTGGCCTTTGAGGTCCTTAGACCTTAAGCTCTGTGACTTCCCTTTGAACTCTCCAATGTGGACAATAGGCAGAGCGGGTCTCCTCTCCTGGACCATAACATTGGCAGCACTATCCCCTTCCTCGATGCCTGCCATCAGAATCTTCTCTTTTCTGCCCCTTCTCTTGTGATGTTGCTGCTCTCCTGACAGGGACTGAAGCAGGTTCTATCCTCTGTGGAGGTGGGCGTCCTGTCTGTCTGTCCCTTGGCACAAGTGACAAGGAGCAGGCTGAAACCCCAAAGCCCATCAGCCCTTCTACAGTGAGAGCGCCTTTCTAGAAGGGTGTCTCTCCTGTGTGGGGTGGCAGGTATGCAAGGCCATGGCAGAAAGGCTGCCGGCCACCTCCCCAAATAGATCCACCACTGGGCACGTGCTCATGTTTACCCCCAGCCTGCCTTGCTGGCGACTGGCAGGGTAGGCGATTTGGATCAGAATCCATGGCTGTAAACATACAGCTGGGCCTTTCTGCCTCAGAGGAGTCTGATTTTCACTTGACTGCCTGGCACATTGGGCCTGGGGAAGGCAGGAGGAGGCCTGGGTGGGGGTGAGGGAGGCTGGTGGGGGAGGCAGGGAGTAGCTGCACTGCAGGGACTGGCTCATCCCACATATCCAGAGGCTGAATCACCACCACAGGGGTTTCTCTCTGAGTGGACACTCTGCAGGGAGGGCTTTTTGGCTGCTTTTGGCTGACAGGTTGAATCATCAGCTACAACAGGTGTGTGTGGGGGGTCCTCCTTATGAGACAAATGGAAAGGTCTAGGGCTTAGTGTCTCAAAAATGACAATCAGCTTCTGGCCCTTTTTGATGAATAAAAACCTTCCCTCGCCCCAGGGTTTCAGAGAGACCCCTCCCCATCCTTGCCATCTGTCACTGCCTCTTCTCTGTACCCCACCAGCCACGATGATTCTGTTTCTTATATTTTATAGTTTGTTTATAAAACTATAGATTTTTACTTTTTTATTTTCCAGATAGAAAATTATCAGAGTAAATATGCTTTTTCTAATTTTACATGGAACCAAGAAAAGAGAGGATAGAGACCAGAGGAGGCTTAACCTGGTCTTAACCTGGCCTTAACCGCTGACTGTAACCAGGACAACACGTCTTTCATACCCTTTCCCCATCTCTAAAAGAGTACAGTGACAGGCTGATCTAGGTTCCCTAGGGAACCAGAGTGTCTGGTGGCAGGTGAGAGCAGAGTGACGCCAAGATTCCCAAACGCTCACATTTCATTCCTTCCCATGCCCACGGGACCCTGGGAACCCTGCAGTGGGAACAGGCAGCGGTGTGGCCGCACCAGCCTAGTGCCCACCCTGCTGCCCAGCCAACCTAGACAGGCCTCTTCCTGACTCACACAGCCAGGCATCCAGACAGAACGTAGGGGTTGCAGACCTGGCCAGGCGGACAGGTGGAGGCCTCACTCCCTGTCTCTGTGAGTACCCCGTCCTTGGCTGCTCATGGTGTAGGAGTGAGCCCGCAACACCTGAGCAGGGGCTGCCACGTAGGTGCAGACGGCCTGGGGTGCTTGGTTCTCCCACCAGCACTGGTCCAGGGTCACCATCTCAACTCTGCCCATGGTTTATTTCCCAGCCGCAAAGGGAGATCAGGTAGCTTAACTGGGCAGAAGGCAGTTCCTTTCTGATTCTACAGGATGATTCTACAACTCAGCAGTCTTAGGATGGAGAGGAGACCCTCAGAACACTCCCAGCTGGAAGGGGCCACAGACATGATCTAGCTCTAGTCCATGTCATTATAGAGAGAAGAAATCCAGGGCCCAGAGAGGGTTAGTGATTTGCCTGAGGTTACACAGCCAGCAAGCTGAGGCCGGAACAGAAGCCATTCACTCTGCTTGGGGGCTGCTGAGGTGTTTCAGAGCCCTAAGAGTTGCCCTTGCTGTTCAAGAGAGGCAGATGGTCATCCTTGCCCTTCCAAATACTGCTGTGGATGTCCATCTCCAGCCAGGGCCAGGGTGTCACTACAGCTGATCTCGGTGCTCTGCGGTGGGAGAGGCTGGCATTAATGTCTGTGACCCCATAGTTCTGAAGGGGTCTAAGGACTGTTTGTAATAAAAACCTAACCATTGTGAAGCTGCTGGAGGCCTGAAAAGATTTTCTCAGCTGACATCCAAGCACTCCGCGGAGTCTGCTGAGTGTAGGTATTACACTCATTCAACCAGGGTGCACGGCTATTCCCTGTGAAATGCTGAGGGGGAGGTAAGCCGGAGGGAAGGCATTCTGCTGCTGGGCTGGCCAGGTCCTCTGCCCTCTTCCTCCCTGGCCAGCAGCCTGGCACTCCACCTCTGGACTGGAGCTGGGGGTTTTCCTGTGGGTCTCTCTGGAAGGTGGGGGTTCATTAGCTTTTCCTTGGCTTTTGGCTGGGGAGAGAGGGAGCGAGGGAGGGTGAGTGGTAGCTGGCTCCCAGAGTTTCCTGCTCTCCATCTGACTTGCCTGCTGCATTCCTTGGAAGCCAGGACAGAAAAACCCTGCCTCAGAGTTGCACTCTGCACCTGCCAGCATCCCTCAGCTTCTGGCCTTTGCTGCTGTGATCCCAAGGAGCACCTTGGTGAAAGCTGAACTCTGATGCTCTCTTAGGAGGTGGATGAATGCCTGGTCCTCATCTCCCCTCTCCTCTGTGGCCTCCAGAGCTTGCTTAGGCACCAGTAACCCTATTTCCCGTTTTAGGAGCCCAAGAGGGAGGCTCTCATGAGGCCAACTGAGGTGTCAACTCCAGGAATGGCCTCCAGAAAGCCTGGTTTCTCCCAACTGATGTGACCTCACTCTTTGTGGCTTCTTCCCTGGAACTGTACACAAGGAGCCTAGGACTTTCTCCAGCTTCTCCTGCAGCCACTGTCTCCAAAGGAAAAATCACATTGTTGCTATTGTGGCTTGGCTTGGGGCCCTGGGCTTCCTCTCATGGTCCCTCCCACGGACCTTCCTTGGTCCTCAGCATCAGAGTTAGGTCTGGGGGAGGCCCTCAGCCCTTTGAGGTAGACCCTGGGGAATCTGAAGGAAAAGGCACACCTAAAAGCGAGTATGTGGTGGGGTAGGGGAGGGCGGGTGAGCTTCTCAGCTCTGGGCATCCTTGAGTCCCCTTTGTTACCTGTCAACCATGAAACCAGGGAGATGGTAGCCTGGCCAGGAGTATCAATAAATGGTCTTCAGTTAGAGAAGCTGCCTTAGGCTTGGTGCCCATGCTCAGTGGTTATGGCGCCGGCCACATGCATCCGGGCTGGTGGGTTTGAACCCGGCCAGGGCCTGCTAAACAACAGGGACAACAATAACAAAAAAATAGCCGGGTGTTGTGGCAGGCGCCTGTAGTC
>NW_003852591.1:2075627-2076403 GCF_000181295.1 Otolemur garnettii | reverse complement strand
AGCAGCCCACTAGCCAGGTGTTTCCTGCTGTGCTTTCCCTACTTTACAGCTCCTGGGAAAGGAAGCTTCCCAGGAAGCTCCCAAGGAGCAGGACTGGGGAGAGATAGGCCCCAGTTCCTCTGGCCACGGCTATGTCTGCAGATCCCTGGGAAGTGCTGTTCCAGCTGCTTCTTCTCCTGAAACTTAGGCTCCCTGGACAGTGGTGTGGGTTAGTCTCTGCAGAAGGCCAGCTGAGGGTCAAGCAGGGCCTGAAATCCAGCCATGTTCTCTAACTTGGCCAGCTGGGTATCTGTGGGGCTGGGCCCACCAGAAGGGGTCCTGTTTTCTGTTTTGAATAAAGGCACATTGTAAGTCTATGGCTGTGCTTTGCCATAGACCTTACTTATACTTGGTTCAGAACCTGGGCTTTCCCTGTTCAACAGGAAGGATTTTAGATGGGCTCTAGGGTTCCAGGTCCCAAACACCATGATGCCTGGCACAGCATTCCCAGACATATGTGGGCTTTCACATCCAAGTCTGGGGTGACTTAGAATGAAACTTCCACCAGAAGGAGAAGCTCACACAGTGCTGATTCTATTGACGGGAGAGTGCCTGGTCCCTCCTGCACCCAACCCAGGATGGGTCTAGAAGCTTCTATGAACTCCAGTAAACTACTCATTAGGATCTCATGTAAAATGAGGGGGCATCTTTGGTCTTCAACACACAATAACTCCATGTCAAAACACACCTTGAGAATTGCAAAGAGCAATTTGCTTTCTCCAAATGCTCCTTCTTTA
>NW_003852591.1:2073632-2075196 GCF_000181295.1 Otolemur garnettii | reverse complement strand
TATCTTATGGAGATGTGATGTTACCCCAAGAGCACAAGGGGTAGGGATAGATCAGTGGGAATGTGTCTGTAACACTGGAATCACCCATTAGTGTCTCCTGTTTGTAAAAGAATAGCAGGGAATTTAGGTATTTTTTTAAGAGTGTGGGCCTCCAAACCCTTAGGAGTATGTCCTGAAAACGTCTCTGAAAGTTCTCCCCTGTGCAGGCTTCAGACACCTGGGGGTGGGCGTCTGGTGCTTTTCTTGTTCTAAATACTTTGTCAACAAATGTTGGAGAACCATGGAGCCAACACCGCTCCGAGATGAAGGGAAATCGATGAATGCTCCTCACAGAACTCCATCGAGATCATTCTGGCCTTTTCTGACGCCCGCATCTCATGAAGAGCAGCCTGAAGATGTTGGGACATCTTGTCCAAGTGCCAGGCGTCCTTGCACACCCTCAGACTGTAGGTGGACCTGGAGAGCCTCCCTGGGGCTGTCAAAGCTCTGCTTTCCTACAGTCTGCTCTGGAGGACACTGTGCTCTCAGCTTATCAACAAAACCTCCAAACATCCTCTACCCACGGAGCAGCCAGGCCTCAAGAGAGGAGGAGAGAGATGGACGCTCACCACTTTCTATCGGGCCATTGTGGGGTGGAGGAAGTCCCCAGGCCTTGCCTCTGATAGCCTGTAGCGCCTTCTTGGTGTGCGAAGCCATGTGGCCATGGCAAACCAGCCATGGAGTTGGACAAGAGACCACCAGGCCTTGAACTCTGCTTATTCCAATTTCTATGAGGAAAACCTCAGACAGGGAAGACCAAAGAGAAGGATGAGTACGGCTATTCAGAGTCACCAGAGTCATTGTGATGTCTAGTGAATTCAAAATATTGTTTAAATGCACTTAAAATGCATGTCACTATGGCAGGTAAATGACTAGGTTGCTTTCAACACAGGATTCTTAGAATTTGTGTTAAAAGGATGCAATAAGGATGTTAATCATACCGTGGTCAGGTTTTACAAGGACTTTTCTCTTCCACAGAGGCGAAAGAAAGAACAGAAAGGCAAGTCGGCATCAGTGGCCTCCTCCCCTTGGAGAAGGGCGATGTGGCTGATTCCCTGTGTGCTCCTTGTTCTCGCTCCTAGGCTGCCATCTTGGCTCCCTCTGGTTTGATATTGATGGGGAGGCTGGGCCTCAGGAACTCCGCAGCCGGCTTGCGTTGAGTCAGTGAGTGAGCGGGATTGCATATTTCCCCTGCACCCAGATCTGTGCTCAAATCCAGGAGAGATCAGCATGGAGAGAGGCCGCAGGGCTGTGTTGCTCCCTAGACCATGGTAGAGTCTGCACCCCCTGCTTTCCATGTTACCCTAGGTCTCCTTACTGCCACGGTGGGCCCTACCATGCTCTGAGGTGGGTGTATGGGGGAGAGCCACCCTCCTACCCCAACTGGAACCTGCAGCCTGCCTTTCCTCAGGAACTTGCTAAGACCGTGCTGCTGAGGAGCTCTGAGGACACTGCTAGGATTCAGCTACTGCCCTTTTCTCCTTGTCACACTACACAGGTGAGGCTGATGGGGGCTCATGCAGCG
>NW_003852591.1:2054862-2073335 GCF_000181295.1 Otolemur garnettii | reverse complement strand
GGCTGCTGCAGAAGTTGCACAAGTTGCACAGCCCCGCGGGCAGCAGGGTCCTTCCTCCTCAAAGCCCTGGACAGAAGATCAAATGCCCAGGCCTGAGGCCGGGCGATCAGGGGTGCACCTTCTGCAGCGGGAGCCGCTGGGTCTTTTGCAAATTCACCCTAGAAGAAAAGCTGCAGACACTTGCAAAAGGAAAGGGCTGAGTGGAGGGGGAAAGCACTGGACTCCCTCCCACCCCAAAGGAAACGACAATCAAAACACACTCACACCCACACACACACAGACACACAGGCGCGCGCACACACACAAGAAAGAAAGAAAAAAAAAACAAAGCAAAAGAAACATTGAGGGCAGAAAACCATCTGAACTTACCACACTGCGGGTGAATTTTTCTAGGGAAGTTCTACGACCTTGCTCACTTTCTGGCTTTAGGAAAAAAAAAAAAGGTAGGGAGAAAAATACAGAAAAAAAAAATCTTCAGCTTACATGTGGTTTCCAAACATCAGCAGCTGCAGCTAAAGAAGAAGAAAAACAAAAGCAAAATGGGGCAGAAAAAAATGGGAAAAGAGAAGCAGCCAGAGGTGTTGGCAGAGTGGATGGGAGCAACGGAAGAAAGGAGGCCAGGGGAGATGGTGGCCTCCAGGGAGCAGGAGCAGAGGGCAGAGTTTGCTTCTCCAGGGCCCTTGAAGCACTGCAGGGCTTAGGTGAGGAGCCACCATGGCTTTGCATGGGACCACTGCTGAGGTTTTGAGTGCCTGGTTCACCACTTTCAACTGGCCCTGCCCTTAGGCAGGGGTCCTGGTCGTTCTGGCCATGTGTCCCTGGGTGGCCATCTGGGGGGTCTAAGTGGTGACACAGAACAGACTAGCTCAGAGGGCCATGTGGTGTCAGGGCGATGCTGATGGTGGGGTAGGAAGTGGCCACTGGGGAAGTGAAGTCATCTACTCAGCCACTTGTCTGGTTAGGACTGCTTTCTCTCTTGAGATTTCCCTGCCCAGAGGCAGCCAGAAAGTTTGCTAGCATCACTGACTTCCTAATGACCCTCATTCTGCATCCTTAGAGCAAGGAGGGTCTATCTTGTCCTCTACAATGATAAAGGGTCTTCAGCCTTGGAAGACAATAACATGGGGATTGTTCTAAACAGAAAATGCTCTCTCAGTGTCCAAGCAGGTGACACCTTCCCAGGTGTACTCAGGCAGGCTGGAGGTGGCTCAGGAAGCTCATGGGGAACTCTCACCAGAGGGGGCAAAGCCCTGACACATTCTCTGGGGCCTACCTGTCTCTGCCACTGGAGGGAGGGAGATGTGGTGTGCTCCTGACTTCGGGCAGCATTTCCCACCTGCAGGGGTCCTGGGAGAGTAGAATGACACCCAGATACCTGTGCCTTTATCCTGAAGCCCTGTTCCAGGGTTCTGAGCCTGAGGCTGGGAGATTCGAAGAGTACACACACTCACATAGACACAGACACACACACTCAGCAAATAACTGAAATAGGGGAGCTGAAGAGGCAGCCAGGTGTCTGGAGGTCTGCTGAAAGCAGGGAGTGCAGGCTGGAGGCAGCCATCGTCTGCGTCTGCGGGGAGGAGATGGGAGGCTTCTTTGGCCCCGCCTCCCACCCACACCACCTCCATCAGCTCAGCCAGCTGTCAGGGCAGGTATGAGGTTGCAGAAGGAAAACACAACACAAAGGACACACTGCCACAGAGTTGGGCTGGGCTTTCTTCTTGCACAAGGAACCGAAGGATCCATGTTTGGCCATGGGTCCCATGACAAGTCTCCATTCTGGGGACGGCAGGACTCTACCTTAATCCTATGACTGCCCAAGAGCTAAACACTGGGCTCCAGTGGGGCCGGTCCCAGCCCCTGAAATCTGTGCTTATCATTCTTGGGCTCTGGCTGCAGACCTGCTCACAGCTGGGAGCCACTGCCCTGACTCATTCAGGTCCTTTGCTTTGCACAAGCCATCAAACTGCACTGGAAAACCATCCTCATTGGTACTTAATTGTCCTGGAGTAGACCTCAAACCCAACTCATCTGCCTCTGGAGAACCTGGCTTTTCAGAGTGACTATCCTTTATTTTGGAAATATTAGGAAAAAGGATAAATTAGGGATGAAGGATCAGAAAGCTGTGTGTCCAGACTCCATTTGGGGGCAGAACCCTGCAGAGAAGTGAAGCTGATTGTACTCTCTCTCAGCTGGAGGTTGGTTGTGAATCTCACATACTTTTCAGCCTGGACATTGATACCACACGCCAAGTCTGTCCCTGAAGTCAGAAAATACTCTAAGCCTACCTGAAAGTGTCGAGTTACACATCAGGTCCATACCTGGAGACTTTTGGGAAGAAATGGAAGGAGAGAGCAGGTTTTGTCACTGTTTTGGGGAACAACTCCTCCATGTTGCAAGGTTGATGGTTATTGCAAGGGCTTGCTGCCTTGAGAACAACGCTTAATTCAGGGCCTGAGAGGATAATTCTAGTGAACGTCATTTGTAACATTATGCAGGAAGGCTGTCCATTCTTACCCCCTCAAATAACCTCCTTTGGGAAGTTTTCCTCTTGTAAGGGAGGATTGGGAAGCACAGATCTCTCAGCCCACTTTCTGGCTTGAGGTGCATTTTCCCTTGTGTTCAGACAGACCGAACCAACTCTGACTTCTAGTTTAGGTGTGTAGATGGACCCAGCTCGGTCAAATTGCTGACGCCTTAGAATGTCCACAAATTATGATCAGGTCAGGTGTCTTGAGCAACAGGAAATAAAGGAAACTTACTCTGACCTTCTCCCATGTGATATGGGCTGGGGTATCAAAAGTCTCTATAACCTTTTTCTTTTCCCTGGTTCTTAAAAAACTGAGCATCAGAGCCATTTGTGGGGGTGTCAGTGCCCTCTATCAGAGGCCCTCCATGGATCTCCTCCAGCGAGGGAGGTGGCAGGAAGCCGGGCTTTGCGATCTCTATCCTAGTCGCTACCCCTGACAGGAGGGCTGCAGAAGTGAAGAGAGCTGGGCTTCTAGAAATCTGGACATTCTAGAGGTCCTTTCCCCTTTCTCAGACTATTAGGGCTCTTCTCAGGGCTACATATGGGTAGGAGAGTGGGACACAAATGCTCCCCCAGACTCTGGAGTTGTGTGCACCCAACCAGATACGCAGACAGGATCCTGGCACACAGGGGTGACAGTAAATAGAGGAGGCTTATGTGGCTTAGAGAGGCCAACAGAGGGGGTGTGGATGGAAAACCATGTGCCACAGCCTGGGCTGGGGAGGCTGGGAGGGGAGAATAAAGGGACACATGTGCTCCCAAATGGTATGGGATGGAAGCTATGGAGCCTGGTGCAAGTTGAGCCACACTGAACCACACATGAGCCTCACATCAGAGGTGAGAAGTACAGCAGGTAGGCAGGCATACTGGACCTGTGAGCTGTCTCTCTCTTGCCCCCTTCTCTTCCCTACTCTTCCGTTGCTTCTCCCAGAAACCCAGCTGAGTCTATCATTGCATCTGTCACCCCTCACCACCTGCATGAGAAGGGCCCTGCACTCTAAATCCCTGGACCCGCGGCAGAAGGGGACCTCTAAGTGGAGGAGGAAGAAGGAGCTGCGTGTAGTTACCTCTTGGTTAAGAGAAAAGGGAAATACCGTGGTGGGAGGTAAGGGAGAGGAAAGTCCTGGGATGGATGACTCTGGGCACTCTTAGTGCAGTCCCCTGTAAACTGACAAAGTTACCTGTCCAGTGAGAGGTCTGCCCCAATCTCTGCCTCACACACATCTGGGCTGGTCAGGGAGAGAAGTCTGCAGAGAGGGGGCTGGACTTTGCAGGGAGTGGTAGTCTCTGGTGTGGTAAGGGTTTTGCTGGTGCTCTAGCCAGCCTTGCACTCCTGTGGGTGGTCATACTCCCTGGACTGCCATGGGCAAAGCACACAGGCAGAGGCAGCAGGGACTTGAAGGCAGGAGGCCATATCCTGGACCTTGGGGAAGGGGTGGGGTGGTTGGTGACCATCCTAACTTTTTCCCATTGGAGTGGGAGCAGATAGAGGAGGGAAAGAAGAAAAGAGAAAATAAATAAAACCCAAGGGATGAGATTCTCATTTCACACCAGCAGCAGCAAGCAGCAGGCAGGAGTCAACAGAGCTAAGAAAGGCAAGCCTGCCCTTCCCAAAGATACCTTCTTCTTGGCCAGCAGCAAGTCCTGGTAGGCATTTGACCGGAGGAAGCGGGCATAGCTGTCACTTTTCATCAGCTTGTAGATGTGCTCCTGGGAGGACACAAGGAAGAGCTGTCAATCAGTGCTACAGGGTATTACAATCCTATTGATCACCAAGTGAGGAAAGAAGCAAAGGAATCTAGGTATGGTTGTATGGACCTGGAAAGACTTGCAACATGTTCCACCCCTGCCCCTCCTAACTCAGAAACCCCAAACAAAATATGTTTTCTTTCTTAGAGAAAAAAATCCTTAAGGATCATATCCCACAGGGTCTGTAATTGGGCCTGGGTGCTGAGTTGGGTACTTAATGATTAAAACCATAGGACATAGCAACAGAAGGAACAAATTATTGTTACACCCAAAAACTTGCATGAATCTTAAGGACATTGCTGATTGGAAAAGCCAATCCCCAGAAAACATACTATGAGATACTCTTTCTATGATATTCTTGAAATGTCAAATTATAGAAATAGAGAACAGATTAGTGGGCTAGGGATAGGGGAGGAATGGGAGGGAGGGAGGTATGCTTAGAAAAGGGAACAGGAAGGATCTTTGTGGTGATAAAAGGGCTCTGTGTCTTTACATATCTTCCACCATTGATGAAGTTATATAGAACTAAATGCACACACATGTATATGGCACAAACAAAATTGGGAAATATGAACAAAATCAGTAGATTGCAGCCACATCAATATTGGGGCTGTTATATTGTACCATAGTTTTACAAGATGTTTCCATTGGGGGAAACTGGGTAAATGGTACATCTCTGTATTATTTCTTGCAGCTACATGTAAATCTACAAGTATCTCAAAATAAAAAGTTTAATTTAAAAAAAAAAAAAACATAGGCAATGATGCAATTGGGTCAGGTTGTGCATTTCGGGGCCACCATCTCGTCGCAGAAGGGGGCTGTTGGCCACAAGCTCATGGCATGCGGGGCAGATAAGCCAGGCCTGCAGCTCACATCCAGAGGGCAGTGCCACCTCTTTTCCTGGGCTCCTCAAGGCATTTATGTTCTGGCCTTGGCAATGAATTTCACTCCTGACTTCTGGCTAATTCCTTGAGCCTTGTGGTTGCTGCTTAGTAGGTCTGTCCTCATCCAGACCCGGAAAATCCTGGTCTATTAAGTGAGAGAACTTGTCAGTGGGGAAAGGATTATTCATTCACTGAAGTGGATTCAGCTCAGCTGCACAGGGATGCTTGGCTGTCCCAAAGGGGACCTGTTAGAAGGGAGAGTGGGATCCTCAGTGTTCAGCCTGGTGGAGAAAGCATCATCCCTTTGAATGGTCATTGTTTATCACATGAAACCAGACGAAGGTCTCAGTGGTTGGGGGAATGGACAGCTGGTCAGCTGAGAGGTCATAAAGAACCTTTTCCTTGGCTTCTGTCCCTAAGGAGGATATTCAAGGAGGAAGCAGAGGCTGCCTATCAGCTGGGGGCACATTTTAGAGATGACTGGCCAGAGAAAGCTGGAGCAATGGCAAGGACTCACCAAGACTCTCTTCCTACCCAGCACAAAAGAAAGTTAAAGCACAATTGCCAAGATAGGGCATCAACCTAAATGTTCATCAGTGGATGAATGGATAAAGAAAATGTGGGGTGTGTGTGTGGATAAATATACATTCTTCATTGTCAAAAAATTGCTAATGACCATCTAAACCTTCAGCAAGTGATAATCTTTTTTTTCCTGGTGGAGGCTCTTGCCTTGATGTTGTTGGCTGCTGACCGATGAGGGTGGTGGTTGCTGAAGGTTGGTGTGGCTGTGCCAATTTCTTAAAATAATAAAATAAAGTTTGCCACATTGATTTACTCTTCCTTTCACTTAATATTTCTCTGTAGCATACAATACTTCTGATAGCATCACAGTAAAACTTCTTTCAAAATTAGAGTCAATCCTCTCAAACCCTTCTGCTGATTTATCAAATATGTTAGGGAATATTCTTTTTTTTTTTTTGAGACAGAGTCTTACTAGGTTGCCCTTGGTAGAATGCTGTGATGTCACAGCTCACAGCAACCTCCAACTCTTGGGCTTAAGTGATTCTCTTGCCTCAGCCTCCCAAGTAGCTGGGATGGCAGGTGCCCGCCACAATGCCTGGTTATTTTTTGGTTGCAGTCGTCATTGTTGTTTAGCAGGCCTGGGCCAGGCTTGAACCCAATCAGCTTTGGTGTATGTGGCCAGCGCCCTACTCACTGAGCTATAGGCGCTGGGCCATTAATGGAATATTCTAAATCCTATGGTGTCATTTCAACAATGTTCATGAAACCTTCATTAACAGTAGATTCCATCTCAAGAAAGCACTTTTCTTTATTCATCCACATCTAGCAACTCCTTTATCCATTAAGGTTTTATTGTGAGATTGCAGCAACTCAGCCTCAGCCTCGGGCTCCACTTCTCTCACTGTAGCACCCTCATTCCTTCCCTATTTCCACCACGTCTGCTCTTTCTTCCTCCATTGAAATAAAACTTCTCAAAGCCCAAAGCCATCCACAAGGGTTGAAATCAACTTCTTCTGAAATCCTATTAGTTTTGATACTTCAACCTCCGACCATGAATCATGAATGTTTTTAATGACTTCTAAGAATGGTTAATCTTTTACAGAAGGGTTTCAGTCTGCTTTTCACAGAGCCATCAGAGAAGTCACTATCTATGGCAGCTGCAGCCTTATGAAATGTATTTCTTAAACACTAAGACTTGAAAGCTGAAATCTCTCCTTGCTCCATGGGCTGCAGAATGGCTGATGTGCTAGCAGGCATGAAAACAACGTTAATCTCGGGTACATCTCCATCAGAGCTCTTGAGTGACTAAGTGCACTGTCAATGAATGTAGTATTTTGATATGAATGTAATATTTTAAAATAAAAAAAATTTTTCTGAGCAGTGGGTCTTGACAGGGGGCTTAAAATCTTCAGTAAGCCATATAAAGAGATACTCTGGGCTGCTAAGAGAGCTGTAAGATTTGCAGAATGGTAAATGATGCATTGGCTGAATTCAACTTAGGTCACCAGTGCATTAGCCTCTAACAAGACATCAGCTTCTCCTTGGAAGCTTTGAAGACAGGCAGATTCTCCCTCAGCACTTGCTGCTTCACCTTACATTTTTCTGTTATGGAGATGGCTCCTTTCATCAAATTTCATGAGCCAACCTCTGCCGGCTTCTAACTTGCCTTCTGCAGCTTCCTCAGCTCTCTCAGCCTTCATAGAACTAGAATCCACTTGCTGTGGATTAGGCTTTGACTTGAGAGAGCACTGTGGCTGGCTTGGTCCAGACCATTCAAACTTTCTCCCTGTCAGTAATGAGACACTTTCTCGTTTTCATCATTTGAGTGTTCACCGGAGTAGCACTTTTAACTTCCTTCAAGAACTTTCCTTTGCATTCACAACTTGGCCTAAACTGGTTGGCTCAAGAGCTCTAGCTTTTGGCTGATCTTAGCTTTCAACGTGCCTTCCTCACTAAAATTAATCATTTCCAGCTTTTGATTTAACATGAGAGATGTGTGACTGTTCCTCTCCCTGAATACTTACTGGCCTAATTTTAATATTGCTGTTGATCAGGGACTAGGGGGGCCCTCTAGAGAGAGGAAGAGAGATGGGGGAGTGGTCAGCTGGTGCTGGGAGAATGGGAACTGAAGACCCCATTCTTGGCAAAGGAAAGCACCCCCAGAAAAAGAGGAAAACTTCAAAATAGTAAGCTGAGTGAGTCTGAACAAAGAAAAGTCAGCTAGTTAATGTTTAAGCTGACCATTGCTAGCAAGCTTCTTGCCTGTTCTGAAATTCTAGCCTGTTGGGGATGCAGCTTACAAACACCCTGCAGGGTCTGTGAGCACTCTGAGGAGAATAATGGTCATAGACGAGGCTATGACAATGTCCTAGAAAAGATCCATCTTCTAGGGCATTTCCTGCCCATTAAACAGGCAAAGAACATACCCATTGTGGAGATTCACATTTGTCTGAGGCAGAGAGCAAGGGAGTAGCTGGAGCTCTGAGATATGGGCAGAAGAGCTTATGTCCCTTATTGCAGAGGAAAATCCTCTGTGATGGTGATGGGAGGAAAATGCCTCCCTCCCATGGATCCCTCAGACGAGATTAATGCTGGCGGAGTTTTACTCCACAGAGAACTAGTAGAGCTTAACACCTCCCTAGAAATCTGTGTGTGCGACCTCAAGCAGGAGGCTCTCCCAATCCAAGGCTCAGATTTCAGATTACTGAAGGCCACCTTCAAGGCTAATAATAATAACAATAGAAGCTGATATGATCAATCCAGGAAACTGCTGAGTCTTTGTCCCCTCCCTCATCTTACCCTCTGGGCAAATAGACTCCAATAAAAGCAGAGTGGAGAAACACTCGGGGCCATTGCTGGAATCCCATGACAGGCAATGGACCCCTCGCTCCTATTTTTAATTCTACTCTATGTCTCTTGTCTTTCTTTACCATTGCTCCTAACTTTATATTTCTTTAGTTGACCACTGCCAGCTTCCACTACCCACGCTGCTCTTGGAGTGGGACCCTGACAGGCTGGTGGATCAGTCAGAACACACAACATGTATCAGTTAAATCCATCCCCCCTAAATAATACAATAGGAACATAGAAGATCATTGATCATGGATCATCATAACAGATATAATAATAAAGTATAAAATATGGCAAGAATGACCAAAATGTGGCACTGAGACACTAAGTGAGCACATGCTGTTAGAAAAACGGCTCCCAGAGACTTGCTTGGGGCAAGTTTGTCACAAACCTTCAATTTGTAAAAACTGCAACATCTGTGAAACACAGTTAAGCCAAGTGCCATAGGTGTGCCTGTATGTGGCATCTGAAACAATCAGACTCATAGAGGAAGAGAGCAGAATGCTGGTGATCAGAGGTTGGATGGGTGGGGTGGAAGAACTGGAGAGATACTGGTCAAAGGAAACCACATCTCAGTGAGAGAAGAGAAATAAGTTCAAGAGATCTATTGCCCATTGTGGTGACTGTACGCTGTAGGTGAACCAAGATACTGTACGCTTCTCACTGCCGATGATAAACGTATGAGGCAGTGTGTATGTTAAGTAGCAGGATTAGGCCATTCCACACCATGTAGATGCACCCAAACATCATGTTATGCACCACAAATGTACACAGTTTTACCTTTCAATTAAAAAATAAATAAAAAGAAAGTAAAAGCAGAAAGCCAGAAATGTCCTTGTCTTGTGTGGGACTCCTTCATCTCATCTGTAGTTGGACCACAAAGAGTCATTTCTTGGAACTAGATTTGTTCCTCCTGAGATACTCGCATATTTACAAAGCAGGGTGGTTACCCCGCTAATGGGAGTGAACCCATTGCAGGGAATCAAGGGAAATTAAATAGTGGCTTGGTTGTGAGACTACTCTGATAGTCCAGATGTGTTCTGATTTTAGAAACTTAGTGGGAATATAGCTAAGTGTTTCTCTGCCAATTTCAGACAACAATCCAGCCCACTCTAGTTCTTTGGGGGTGGGAATGGTATGTTTTTAGCTTCTATAGCTGCATAGCACCTAGCACAGGATGAAAGGTTAGCTGAATATACATGGATTGCTGGTTCACAGAAATACTCGTTTGAATGTAATGTTCAGCAAGTTTGCTGTCTATGGATTGAGGTTGGCTAAGTTCTGGCTCCTTGTGTGGAGGGAGAGTGAGGATTCCATTCAGCTCCAAGGAGTGCGAGGCTCTTGGCTTAGCTAGTCCCAAAGGCCTCGGAGCCCAGACCTGAGGAACGTCATTGGCCTTGGCTTTCATTGGTTACCTCTATATATTGTTCTAACATTTGAATCTTAGGTACAAATGTTAGCCCAGAGTTAAAATGATTTACTGCCTCTCCTTCTTGTGTCAGGCATTGCTTCAGCCAGGTGGTCCCTGAATCATCTGGAAAGGCCTATCATAATGCCTGGCCCCTCTCCAAACCCCTCTCCAATGTAACAGGTCCCTGCGTCCCTTCTGACTTTTCAAAGGCTTCTAAGTTCCTATGATAGGTATATCTCACAGTAACCCCCTGGTGTCCCAAGAGGAGAAAGGAAACATCTCCACACCCAGCCCTTTGGCCAATCCAGATAATTCCTATAGACTCACTGTGGGCCGGAAAAGGCTGGTACATTAAAAGAAAAACATTGTCAATCAAAATAGAGCAAGATAAAGCAGATGCCCAAATCACAGCAATAGGTAGCACATATTTACTGAGCATTTACAAGGTGCCAGGCACTGTGTTAGGCACTGAGATTACTGAACTAGATAAATAAATCCCTGCTGTCATAAAGGTTAGATTCTATTAAGCAAGATAGACTTTGCACAAAGGTGCATTTAGCCAGTTGAGCTAAGGACTGCATAGAAGAAACACAAGTGAAGGGCACTATGAATGCCTGCACCTGGGATGGCCTGCCTGCTTCAGGTGAGGGATGGTGGTCCATCAAGCAGAAAGATCCTCACCACGGTAGAAAGACCTAAGTAGACAGAGAGAAATGCAGCTCCCAATTCTGTGGGAAGGACAGGGATGGGAGTGGGGGTGTCTGGTCTTACAGCTGCACAAGTCTGATCACCCAGAGCAAGAAAGATAACCCTGGGAGAGGGGAAAACTGCAGGGCATCCGTGTGGGCTGGAGGACCGTTTGGCACCACGCTCATCTTCCCCAGGTCAAATGGCAGCTCACAAGCCAGATACCAAGGCAAGGATGATGTGGGGGAGGTAGGGATTAAGAACACAACCTCTCAGAGGATGGGCCACATGAGGGGGCCTTCCCCTGCCAAGACCATCGCCAGCCCTTGGCCATCACTATGATAGTCTCAATCACCCTTCCAGGGGACAACCTTCAGAGAAATAATAGATCCAAGGCACAGGTCTGAGAAAAACAGAACCCCGAGCTTCAGTAGGTGTCCTCACACCTCTGCAGGGCCCGTGGCTTCAGCTTCCCTCTGGCCTGGGCCTCTCTTTCCCACAGTCTGAGGATCTGCGACTCTCCCTGCCCCGCTCCTCCTCCCCCAGGCAAAGAAATGCAGCCTTTGATGTCCCCAGTTAGGGAACCCTGCTTCTTCCTCCTTGCCAGCTTTGTCTAGGAAACACAAAGACAGTACACAGGAGGTGGGTGAGCAGAGTGCTGAGATTTTTCTGGGAATGAGAATTAAAATTGTACTCAGGGTCTTTGGCCATTTCCCAAATGCAATGAGTTTATCACTGCCAGGGACAGCAAGTGTACAAAGCTCTTGGCAGTGACCTCTCCTGATTTATGGGGGGTTCTGGTTTGTTTTCCCTGTTCTGCAGACAGCCAGTCTTAAGGGAAATGTATATCCAGAATCTGCAAAGTGTGAGGGAGCCACTGGCAAAACCAGCCAAGCCCCTGTGGAGAGAGAATTCCTAAGGGACTAGAGAGAAAGACGTTCTCTCTCTCTCCTTTGTCTTGTCTTATCTTCTTCCCGCGTTCCTCCCCCACTCTCTCCAAGAGACATGCTTGAATGAGTTGACTATGAACAAGCAGAACTACCAGAGGTCACACCTGTCTTTGGACCCAGAAGACTGGCACCTGCTCCAGGGAGGATGAGGATGGTTCTCCATACACCAGAAACCAATGCTATGGCCGCTAAATCATACCAAATGTCTTAGCCCCCGTTCTCAGTGGTGGGAGGGAACCACACCTCTGGAGTAGTTGACAGCCGTAGTCCAGGGCTGTCAACCCTTCATTTCCCCTTAGGCCAGGATGCTCAATGATGAGGGCCTCTGCTTGCCTGGGGTGCTCAGGCAGAAGCAAATACACCCAGGATCAGTAGGGTCTGAGGCACGCCTGGGTGTGGGAGGAGCACCAGCTGTCTCAAAGCCACACCTGCTACAAATCAATATGTTGCTGTGAGAGTCCTCATTTGGAAATCTTTCTCTTTAGACCAAACACAGTGGCTCTTACAAGAGGAGAGGAAGGTAACCAGACAAATAACTTGGCGCCTTGGGCTGCAAGCACGCTGGAGCAGCCGGCCTACTCAAGAATACCCTTGTGTGTGTCTTCGCCTGGGAGGTGGGTGCCGGAGACAGTGAAGATCTCATTTCCCAGCTTCAGAACATCCTCATGGAGTGGAGAACCACTCAGCTAGAGCTGTGCACACTGGCGGAGAGCTCTTCTTATGGTTTTCAAGTGTCCTATTTTTCTTTTTTGCAAGTGTATACGCCTCATCTCTGCCCTCCATAGTTAAGCTTCCTAGAATAACATCTGGACTCTGAGAGCTTTGCAGTCCCTGGAGGAAGATGAGGCTGCAGGACAGTAGGTGAGGCTGCTGGGTAGGGCGACGGGGAAGGAACTGGGCTGGGAGTCAGAGGCTCGGATTCCGGTTGCCACCCTGTCTCTCTAGCCCTGTCAGTCACTCAGTGAAACATAAAAGCATAAGTAGAGGTGCTATAAAAATGATCATACGTGTGAAGTCACAAAGAACGCATTCACGTTGTGACTGTCTTTGTGGACGGCATGAGGACAAAGGCAAAGTTTGCAGAGAAGGGAAGAGAGAGGAAGCCAAGAGGATGTGGGAGCAGACTGGTCATGCTGCTTGCTCTGAAGCAGGGACAGGTTTAAACAACCCCATTTTACAGATGAGGATACTGAAACTCTAGCAGGCTGAGTTAGTGGCTTGCTCAAGGTAAGTACAGAGCCAGGATTTGAACCCTGGGCTGTGTACCCCTAAGGCTCATGCTCTTCCCCCATTCACATGCTGCTTTTCATTGTCCCTGAGCAGGGGTTCCCAGGAGAGTCAACATTGCTTGGCTGAGACAAATGACGTCCCTCCATGTGTGGTCACAGGAAGGTTAGGGGTCTCCTCTGGAGTCCTGAATCTGAGTCATCCTGGTAACAGATATAGCCACGGCTCCTGACTCACCATTTCCTTTTGGGAACAATTCACAACCACCACTATCAACGACAGTGATGTTCAAGACACCAAGGTTGGCCCAGGCTCTGGTTTCTCCTCGCCTACCAGGCAGGCCCTGTACACCCTCCCTTGCATAGTACTCCCAGGAAGCTGCGAATGGAATTTTCAAGGTCCCAGCCTGGCTAAGCATGGAGGGCCGATGAGCCCTTAGGAGTCGTACGTAGAAGTCTGCATCCTTGAGTCTCGCCTGTCAAGAGACTCTTGGATATCTTTAATCACAAGTCTTTGGAACTTAGGTTAGCTGAAGCCTAAAGAAAATTTAACTTTTCTTCAGCATGGGTCTAGCAGGACCGCGTACTGCATGGTGGTAAGGACTTAAAGTGGATCAGGACTCAGTATCTGCTTAATAAGCACAGAAGAGGCAACAGAAAAGACCCCCAGTGAGTGAAAGCGGGCCATCGCTCCTATGACAGCAGCTTGGATGGCTACCTTTGGATCACATGGATCTGAAGTGGGAAGCTCACATTTGGGTTTCCTTGGCCTCTGAAGCAGGACATGGGGGCACTTTGTTTCCATGTAAGGAATCATTCAAGGCCATATAAGGGTGTAAGAGTAAATGATCATTTGCCTTCACCCTGCAAAGCAGCTTATCTACATAAACATGTTTGATGCAACTGGCCAAAGACAGCAGTATTCTCGTGCTGTTCAAAGACAGCTTTTCACATTGTCTTTTTCCTGTCCAAATACCATGGGGTATCAACGTAGAAAAGTGTTTTTCTTTTTTTCTTCAAGGTCAAGGGGTTTGGTGCAAGAAATCTATGCTTAGAAGTAGCTAAAAGGTAATTCTGTAATTTAACTCTCTGACGCCTTCTCTCCAGGAACTACTAGTCTGGGTGTTATTAAACAGAACTGGATCACAAACAACTGATTTGTTCTCTTCAAAATGTATCCCTCCCTCTGCTGTTCATCTCCCTAAAATAAAACCACCCACAGAATAAAATGAGTAACTCCTGGAGCAAGAAATGCTTTGGTACTCTTTATTAAAATATGTCTGGCCTGGGAGCCTACCAGGAAATGCCCTCCAATAGAGGATTAATACCAGGAAACTTGGTGTGGTCTTGTGATATTGGTGCACAATGCCACCACCTCTAGCACTGGGGCAAAGATGAACCTACTTCATCAGGCTGGGAAGACTTCTACTTCTGAGTAATCTGGAGGAAACACAAAATTGCACTCCACTGGGCTTTGGCTTTTAAACAAAGCAAATGTTTGAAACTTTGCATTCCTCACTCAAGTTGCTTTTAAACATGTAAGTTTAGGTAACAGACTTGGTATCTTTCTCAGCTCTTTTATCCCTCTGACCTCATTCTGGCCTTCAGGCTGCTCTTTGATCATTTCATGAATTGAGGATAGCTAAGTAGAGATTTGGTAACTCAGACCGAGGGCTGCTTAAGGGAAGGACCTGCCATCCCTAGAGCCTAGAACATCTGGAATCTAGTGGGTATGCCAATGTCTGCTGAATTGGCATGTGGCAAAAATTTAATTTAACCATTGTTTATTGATTATCTACTATTTATGCTCCCTGAGGCTATTTGGTAAGTATCTTTAAAGTTGAAAGATGAGGGACAAATGGCAGCCCTTCCCTTTTTTGAATGACAGGCACAGCGGAGAATCTTTTAAGTCTGGACTGAGTTGTCAAGGAAATATTTTTTAAAACTCAGCCACATACAAAGCATTACCTTGGTGTTACAAGGACTTACAAAAGGTCAAGAAGACCAAATTTCTGCTCCCATCAAAGAACTTCCAAATTCAGAGGTCTAGAAGGTTCCAACCTTCCAGGTACAGAGGGGTGGGTGTGTTGGTGGCTACTGCAGGTCAGCAAAGCAGTGGAGCTTGGACAACTTAGAGACCAGGTGAGAACCCATGGGGACTCAAATGGGCTGGGTTGGCTCACCCTGTTCAATTGTCAGTCCATTTGAAGGACAAATTTCCAAACTAGCTCAGTCTAAATGAACTGCTTTCTTAGATCTATTTTGTTTTGTTTATAAAGTATGATATGTTCTTAGTCAAGCTCTGCCTGATGGTGAAACACCACCTGGGCCTCCTATTTCCTCTGTCATTTCCTTTGGCATAGAACTTCATGCCCCATGGGTCAAGGTCTCCCAATTTGAGTGGGAGAATGGATGTTCATGAAATGGATGGATGGGCAGATGGAAAAAAGATTGAATGGACCCAGGGACACAGTTCTTGGAACATCCTTGGGTACTCTAAGACTTTTAAAACTGAAGCCAAGCAGCCACTGTGCTCGCCAGCTGACTCCTGTCTTTTTCTGGATCCTGTGGGGGCTCTGGATAGAAGCAAATTCCCTAAGAGGATGCGTTATCTTCCCAATCCTTCCTGTGGTTTAATTCTGTCCTCCAACAACTACCGGCAGAGCTTCAGACTGCCCTCAGATTTGTTTCTCTCCCTCAGGTCCAGCCTACTCTGCCCACACCATGTAATGCATCCTTTACAGGTCAAAGGCTTATTGCTTTGCCACTGTCTTCAGGATGACAAAGTCCCAGTTCCTTAGGGTGACACTCAAGGACCCCCCAGTTCTGTTCTTATATCCTTTCCCTAAGTTTTTCCCTTTCTAGGGGCAAATATTTTCTTGAGAGTATTTCTTCTGGATCTATCTTAGAAATTATAACCCCCCAGAGAATATTAATGCCATTAATTTTCGTGAGTTCACATTTGTAAATATACAGCATGTTGTACTTTTCCACAGAATTTTCAGGACTATTAGCTCATGTGATTTCTCTGAATTGCTTGGTGGGCTGCAGAGAAGACTTCACCCCCATTTTATAGATGAGGAAAAGGTCAAGGCTCTTCTCTGAGGCCACATAGCAAATAGGTAACAATGTAGGTCCTCTCATGCCCCACAGTTGAGAACACAGAATCCAAGGCCTAGTATAAAGAACTGAGTCCTTAAACAAACAAAAAAATCATGGTCCATTTTTTTTTCTCCTCTCATGAGGCTAAATCTATGAAATTGGAACACTGCTATACCAGCTGATGGCTATGGTCACAGCCCACAGACCTTTATGGAAGATTTGGTCTTGGCCCAAATTTTCAAAAAAGCCAAATGGATCAGCAAAGCACAAATGTAAATGCTGGGCCCATGCTGACAGGCTGTCTTGTGAAATATTTCCACAGGAAGCAAACACAGGCAATTAACTGCTGTAACAATGCATGTGGTCAATAAGAAACAAAGCCCTCAAGAGAGGCTGTGCCCCACCTCCAGACCCAACTTCCAGTGAATTCATAAATCTGGCTGGACCTTCACATAGGTTACTGGCCACTAACATCAAGCACATGACCCCTGTGGGGGGCATCAGAGAACCACTGTAACCAGCTAAGGAAGCCACCCAGAGCTCCTGATCTGAATGGTGGGTTTAAAGGGTTTAGCGGTCACCATTGCCACTTAGCAGATGGGCAAACTGAGGAGAGAAAGTTTAAAGGGTGTAAGTGTACAATTCTAAAAAAAAAATGCACTGCAGAAACAGCATCAGAGGCTGCTCTCTGGCTCTGGTCCCTTCTCTAGGGACTAGAGTTTCTCCATGTCTCCGTATGACAACCACGCCCTCATCACTAACAATCTAGGAACACTGTGGTCTAAGCAGAAGATTTGGTTGGGAAATCTGAGTGTCTTTATTAGTCATGAGATGCTAAAGATTTTAACCTCCTTTCCTTAGCTGGAAACTTCTGAACTGCACCTGCTTTGCAGGATAGGTGAGACAGTGTGAGTATCCTGGTACTGGCCAACTTCTGCTGGGTAGCCCCCAACTGTGATGTAGAAACATTCACAGAGACTGCTGTGTTGCCATGACTGCACCAAAATGAAGTTACCTCTAATCTGCTCTCCCCTAGATACTAAAGATTAACCATCCCCAACCCTCTATCCTGTATCTTTCTGGATTTCTTGAAGCATTCCAATAGTTTTCATGACATATGATATAGTACAGGGATCACAAACTACAGCCTATGGTTCAAATCTGGCCCACTATGTATATTTTTATCTTACACAAGCTAAAAATGGTTTTTAGATTTCTAAATGTAAAAATTAAAAGAATTATTATTATTATTATTATTATAGAGAGGGCCTTACTCTGTTGCTCAGGCTGGAATGCAGTGTGTGATCATAGGTCACTGCAACCTTGAACTCCTGGGCTCAAGCGATCCTCTCACCTCAGCCTCCTGAGTAGCTGGGACTACAAATGTGAGCCACCATACTTGGCTCATAGGATCAAGAAAGATAATCCTAAAATTTATATGGAACCAAAAAAGAGCCTGAATAGTTAAAGCAATTCTAAGCAAAAAGGACAAATCTGGAGGTTAACCTGACTTTAAATAATTCTACAAGGCTATATTAACCAAAACAGCATGGTACTGGCATAAAAGTTCCAAATCTGTTCCATAGATTAATGGAACAGAATTGAGAACCCAGAAATAGAGTCCTATACCTACAACCATCTGATCTTCAACAAAGCAAACAAAAAATATACTGGGAAAGGATATGGTAATAAATGGTGCTGGGGAAATTGAATAGCCATATGCAGTAGAATGAAATTGGACCCATAACTCTTACCACATATAAATGTTGACCCAAGATGGATTAAAGACTCAAATAAACATGAGAACTCAAACTATAAACATTTTAGAAGAACACCTTGGAAAAACTCTTCTGGACATTAGCCTAGGCAAAACATGTACAACTAAAATCCCCAAAGCAAATGCAAAAAAAACCAAAAATAAACACATGTGACTTCTGCACAGAAAAAGAAATAATCAAAAGAGTAAAGAGACAATACACAGAATGTGAAAAATATTCATAAACTATGCATCTGACAAAGGACAAATATCCAGCATCTATAAGGAACTAAAAAAACTCAGGAAGAAAAAAAAAATAACCACTCCATTAAAAAGGGGGCAAATGACATGAACAGGCATTTCTCACAACAGGATATACAAATGGTCAGTAAACATATGACAAAAATGCTCAACATAACTAATTATCAGAGAAATGCAAATTAAAACCATAATGACATATTACCTTACCAAGTCAGAATAGTCATTTTTTACAAGTCAAGAAACAATGGACATTGTCTAGGATGCATGAAAGGGAACTCTTATGCACTGTTGGTGAGAATGTACATTGGTACATCCTCTATAGAGATTTCTCAAAGAACTGAAAGTAGATCTACCATTTGATCTTGCAATCCCACCACTGGGGATCAACCCAAAGGAAAATAAATTATTATATCAAAAGGGTGCTTGTATTAACAGGCTTATTGCAGCATTGTTCAGTTTCAAAGACATGGAATCAACCTAAGTGCCCATCAACTGACAGGTAGATAAGGAATATATGATATATATACACCATGGAACGGTTCTCA
>NW_003852591.1:2051614-2053750 GCF_000181295.1 Otolemur garnettii | reverse complement strand
AAAAAAAAAAAAAAATAATCGTGATACAGACAAATGCACAAAGCCTAAAATTTATATTATCTGGCACTTTACAGAAAAAGTTTAGTTTTTAAACTGGCCTCTAGTTTAATGTAAAAGGCAGATTACAGAATCATCCTATTTGCATCATCAACCTGAAATGAACTGATGTTTGTCTGACCCCAAATTCATACAATTAAAGTCCCGTCACCCATGTGTGATGGTATTTAGAGGTGGGGCCTTTGGGAGGCAATTAAGTTTTATTGTTCTAATAAGAAGTGGGAGAGAGATTAAAGCCTGCTGTCTCTCTTGCTGAGGATACAGAAAAAAGGTGGCCATTTGCAAGCCAGGAAGAGAGTCCTCACCAGCAGCTAAATCTGCTGGCACCTTGACATTGGATTTTCCAGCCTCTAGAACTGGGAGAAATAAATTTCTATTGTTTTAGCCACTTGGTGTGTGGTATTTTGTTATAGCAGCTCAAGTGGACCTAATACACACCTCTACGTGTAAATTAAGGAAGAAAATACACCCAAATAGGGCTTATCTCTGGGTGCTAAGATTACATGCAATTATTTGAAATATGTTAGATGAAGAATAGTGATGACATGAGGAAAATAACATAGTAAATATTTACTCTATGTTCCCGTGGGCCAGACCCTGCTAGTGGCTGACATGCTCACTTCTGGTCCCCATTCTACCCCATGCATAGGTTCCATTCTATCTCTGGTTTACAGATGAGGAAAGAAAGACTTGGGGAATTTAAGTTACTTGCTCAAGGTCTCTCTGCTAGTAAGAAGCACTTTGTATATTTATGGTGGAAACACATTTAAGAAGTAATAAGGAAAGGTTGAAAATAGGGGTTGGTTTAAGAAGAATGTCTTATGGGAATTCATGGGAGACCAGTCCTAATGGGTAATGAGGAAGATGGGAAAGCTTAGTCCTTATGTCTGATCCCTCCCAAGATTGCTGTGGAAATGAGATACAAGGTATTTGGAAGTGCTCAGAAAATGGTAGAACAATGTACTACTGAAGGCTAAATGCTGAGTATTCAGAAACTTGTCACAGCACAATATGCTGACTTCCCAAGTTCTCCCATCAAATCTTTCTTGAATTAGAAACAACGTAAATGTTCAAGAAGGGAGGGCTGGTTGACTGAAGTGTGGTACCTCTGCACAATGGAATAATACTGTGCAATAATTTTAAAAAACAGGGAATAATATTGTTGTCCTAGCTTGGCCTTGTTTTGTGACTGCTCTGTTGTAATGTAGATAAAGTAAATGAGTAATTATGTTATGATCCATGGTGTCCTTGAGAACCAGGATTCTTAGCACAGACAAAGGGGGCACAGATGGAAGAAGAAGTTAAATAAAATCCCCTGTAGTTCTGAATTTGAATTGAAAATATCAGCATGAACTCATAATATATTTGTATTACAAACAACAATATAGTCCTACTTCCGTCTACTGAAAGTGATGAAGAATCAGCCCTGGATTGTGGCCTCTAAAAGCCTTTTCCTACTAAGTGGAATCAGGAATCTTTGGAGACATGGTTTATTCCAGGTCAAGGGCAGACCCTGGAACATCTTAACTCCCTTGCTATTTGGATAACACAGACTAGTAGGGTCATGTCCGAAGGAGCGAACTGGCTGGAGATGGCTTAATCCAAGTATCTATAAAATAATAAGCTGAAGGGGACTGCAACATTTCAGTATGTTTCAACTCATGGTAAAATTGTGGTTAGTTTAGGTTAGTTGCTGTTATGAAAGCATTCCAAGCTAGTAAATGAAGAAAAAAATGATAAAACTAAACTATTGCCGTTCTGTAACTCCTAATTAACTAATGGATCTAAGCAATAAATATCAATGGCTACTAAAACGACAGAAAGTGAGATAGCTAGAGATCAGGCACCCTCTCACGGGAGGGGACAATGCAGTCCATGAAGTAGTTTCGTCCACAAAAATCACACCTAAATCTGATTAAATATCTAAATCAAACAAGCAATTTACAGGAAATATAGAAGATAGAATAACATGTTAAATACCACCACTGCATCAGCCAAATCCAGACCTTGGAGATCTTTGCAGGACAATGGATCCAGTTCCTTCACCAAATAAATTACAAGGTGACAGGGAAGGGCGGA
>NW_003852591.1:2047637-2051364 GCF_000181295.1 Otolemur garnettii | reverse complement strand
GATACAACATCTTAGATTAGTTTTAAAATAACCCAGTGGCAGGTGAAAAAGTGGGCCGGAGCGCAGTTACCATGAGATCAGTTATGTATCAATGGGTGCTGAGACTGGATGAGGTCTCAGCCAACCAACAAAGGTTGGTGGTTTTGCTATTTTTCCTTTTTCATATGTTTAGAAGTTTCCAGAACACAGGATAATAATAAATCGTTCTTGATGTCATGCTCAGAGCGATGACACTGCGTTTCATGCCTTGTGGTTTTGCCCTCCTGTTCCACAACTAATGGAGAGTTGAGCCTGGTGCTTCCAATCATCCATGCAGGGAACCCTGTGAACTTCCTCTGGGGGGGGTTCACCCTCTCACTGGGCCATGTCGCTATGGTGCTTGGGAGCACAGACACGTAGCAAAATACCTCAGAGGAATGGAGTGCTCATGACTCAAGCATTTTGCTTTGAAGCTGCAAAGGCTGTGAGAGAATCATGATTTCATGAGGCACAGACAATGAACACCAGAGAACCAAATCTGCTGGCGTGGAAAGTCAACGGAGTTCTTCAAAAGATGCTTATGGTGTTTCCATCCTGATATTCTAAGCCAATGACAAAGCAAATCAGCGAGACAAGGGACACCACACCAGTTGTGACATTGTTTGCATGGGTGCCGTTACCCTAGTTTCCTAAAGTAGACAATGAAGTCCGTAGGAGGGCAAATTACCGAGATTCTCCACTGGGGACCCCACAGGTGAGAGCAATGAGGCGTGAGGTTTAGGAGATAAGAGCAAAGTCTTAAGCCCTGTCGCTGGGATGGTGGGAGGAAGGAAAAATTAGGGGGAAATAGGAAACCAATCCAATGTTTATCTTTAGAAATGCGTCTCCCAGCCCTCAAGATTCAGCCTCCTGTTGGGGGTAGTTCTGTTTCTTGCACCAGCCTCATCAGCAGGTGTGACCGTCCTAATTATGTCATACAGGGTGGGCTTGCTTTAACTCTAGAGTTCTCCGCTGGGGGGGCATGTCTCATGCTGTTGAAATCACCTGTTTGCTCGTCTGTCTCCCAACATCAGGCTGTAACCTCATTGAGGGTAGGGGCTGTAGTCTATTCTTAGGGGTGTCTCGTCACATCGCACAGAGCAGATGTATAGTATAGATGTGTTCAAAAAACATTAGCTGCATAGCTGGAATCCCTGTGGAAGCAGCGCAGGTTTGCCTCGTGGGCTGCGCCAACTCACTGTACCTCCTTTCCCAATGCTGCGTTAGGGTTTCCAGATTTGACTGCTAACTTGCTGCAAGACTTCAGATTTTAAAAAACACGTTGATATTTTTCTGAAGAAAGTAAAGCGTACAACTGAAAATTTCAGCTTCTGTGCAATAAAACAACTAATCTGGGAAAACGATTCTGAAATGTTGTCGTGCACCTGTCTGGAATGGTTTCTGTTGTTGGACTTACAAATAATAGAACCTGAAATTCCAACCACCCACGATGGCTGGGACTCGGGTTAGTGGGCCAGGTGGTGAAGTAGACAAATGAATATAACCATTCAAGTAGATAAGCAAACCTGGGCATCTTCAAATGTGTATCTCCCTCCATCTTTGACATTTTGACTGGTGATCTCATAGCTATGAGAATCCAGGTTGATTGCACTTGGGGCCCCTGGAGCCAGAAACTCTTGCCAGATCTCTTCCACCCTCTTGGCTACATCCTGTAGGGGTTGTTTCTTGAGATCTTGGACAGCCAGCCAGAACCTGAAGTGGAAGCAGAAACAAAGTGAGTTCCAGGGGCGTCAGGATCTGGACCCTGTTGGAGATGGTCCCAGAACTGATGTCCCATGAAACTTCTAATGTTGCATCCCCCAGCCTGCCCTGATGCCACTGCCGGTCACAAAGACCATGGGGACTGCTGAAAACCCAAAGGGTGTTCCACTATTGTGGAGAACAGATGTGTGTACTAAAAGATCATATTTTATGCTTCTGGTTACCAAAAAGATTTCTCTTCTTCCACGTCCAAGTTTCTCACCCCCAGCACCACTGCCATTTCAGGCTGGATAATTCTTTATTGTGGGGACTGTTTTGAGCACTGAAGGATATTTAGCAGCAACCTTGGCCTCTACTAACTAGATCACAAGAGCACCCCCCTTTCTAATACCTAAATTTGTATGCTTGCAGACATTACCAAATGTCCCAGGGGGCTGAAGTCACCCGGGTTGAGAACCACTGCTCTACATAGGTGCCACAGCACAGATGTGAGTCCCTTTGTCAAATCTGGTTGGGGCATCAAAATGAAGGAAAGATCGCAGAAGTAGGCAGAGTCCCCAGCTCATAAAGAATACGTGAGCTGGAATGAACCAGCTACTCGTGTCAAAGATGGAGAAACTGAGCCGATTCACATCAGTGTTCAGCCTTGTGCTTGGCAAACAGTAGGTGCTCCACAGTGGTTTCCAGATCGAAGATGGGCTCATCTGGAACGATGCTGAAGAGGCATACGTGGGGCACTGCTCTGCCAAAAGATTCTTCTTCTGGGAGTGCCAGGAGGAAAAAAATCTCCCACTCACTTCTATTTCTGCTTCTCTGCCATCCCCCAGCGTGGGGCCACCACTGGGAGGCCGTGTGGGAGCTCTTTTCTGCTGACGGCAGCGGCAAGCAGAGCCAAAGCCTGGACAGAGGCTCCCAGGTCCCCAGGCAGCCTTTCAGCAGGACCCAGGTCTGGGTGGCCTGCCCTTTGCCCTGTGGCTGGGACAGGCTGGCTTCCCACATGAGATAAGAGGACAAGGTCCCAGGTGGTGTCTGCAGCCACAGGAATCACAAGTAGACTAGTCAAGGAAAGGAGAAGGATGAGAAAAGATAATCCACGACATGGTGGAAAGTGCATTCAGTCTGTCATCGAATTTCACCCAAAGTAAGATGTATTTTTTTTTTTTTTTAAAGGTTAACCATGTTTTTCTGTTGCTGTTCAGAGAAATGTCTTTGGAGCCCAGTGCACAGCCCAAAGGCGCCACTAAGTGGTAGTTTGAGGGAATGCAGCTCATTTCTGCAAGGGAGAAGGTGTAGGTGGGCGCGTGCAGTGTGTGGTGTGTGTGTGTGTAGTGTGTGTTGTCTGTGGTGTGAGAGTGAGTGTGTGTGGTGTGTGTATGAGGTGTGTATGTGGTATGTGTGTGGTGTGTGTGTGTGGTATGGATGTGTGTGATATCTGTGGTGTGTGTGTGCAGTGTGGGTGAGTGTGCTGTCTGTGGTGTGTGTATGAGGTGTGTATGTGGTGTGTGAGTGTGGTGTGAGTGTGTGGTATCTGTGGTGTGTGGTTTGTGTGGTATGTATGTGTGTGTGTATGATATCTGTGGTATGTGTGGTGTCTATGGTGTCTGGGGTGTGTATGTGTATTATATCTGTGGTGCGTGTGGTGTTTGTGGTATCTGTGGTGTCTGTGGTGTGTGTGTATGGTGTGTCTGTGGTGTGCATGATGTGAGTGGTATGTGTGTGGTGTGTCTGTGGTGTGTCTGTGGTGTGTGTGGTGTGAGTGGTGTGTGCATGGTGTGAGTGGTGTGTGCATGGTGTGTGTGTGGTGTGTATGTGTGTGGTGTGTGGTGTGTGTGGTATGTGTGTGGATATGTGGTGTGTGTGGTGTGTATGTGTGGTGTGTATGGTGTGTATGTGTGGTGTGCGTGGTGTGTATGCGTGGTGTGTGTATGGTATGTGTGGTGTGTGTGGTGTGTATGTGTGGTGTGTGTGGTGTGTATGTGTGGTGTGT
>NW_003852591.1:2031638-2047050 GCF_000181295.1 Otolemur garnettii | reverse complement strand
TGGTGTGTATGTGTGGTGTGTGTGGTGTGTATGTGTGGTGTGTGTGGTGTGTATGCGTGGTGTGTATGGTGTGTATGCGTGGTGTGTGTGGTGTGTATGTGTGGTGTGCGTGGTGTGTATGTGTGGTGTGCGTGGTGTGTATGCGTGGTGTGTGTGTGGTATGTGTGTGGATGTGTGGTATGTGTATGTGGTGTGTGTGTGTAGTGGATGTGTGTGGTGTGCATACATGTTTCCCACAGGGCTGGGTTCTGAAGACCTCCTCCCAGAGAACCCTTAAGGCCCGGTCGCTGATCCTGCAGAACCAGGGGACAGGCAGGGAGCAGGACCTCGCTCTGAAGACGGCCGCGCCCAGTTCTGCCCTCACATCCTCCACAGCAGCATCTTGAATTGTATCTTTCTGCGTCTGTAAAGTGAGGCCACAGTGGGTGGGGGGTATGTGGCACAGGTCTGGGAAACTTCCCGTCCAGTCTTAATTCTGAAATGCTTTCTGGTCCCCAGGGTGGGAGTGGAGAAGGAGGTTGGTGTGGTGGCCCCCGGTGTGACCCCTCAGATTTTGCCCCTCTCCCTTCAGGCGGCCTAGTAGAAGGTGCTGAGCCCTTGCTGCTGCCCTCTGGCACCCCCTTCCCTTCAGCGCCAGCCCTCTTTCCTTCTGCTGCCGAGTCCCTGGATCCCGTTCCTTCCGGCTACCGAGGCGAGGACAGTGGCAGTGTTTCTTTAACCAGAGTCCAGAGCAGGGGCCTGGGAGAGTTTGAGAGGAGCTGTTAACCTGTGGGATTGTGCGGGTGGTCCTTGAAACTCGGGCTGGGGAGTGGGTCTCCACCATGTCCTGGGCCCTGTCCCTAGGTTCCCTGGGGCTCTCTGTCCACCCCTAAGGTCGGCCGTGAAATGGGGGGGGGGGACAGAAGACTTAAAGGTGAAAACGGCCATCTGCTGAGGACAGCACCTACAAGCCTTTCTCTGCCTAGCATGTGGGATTTGATGGGAGAGTGAAAAATTTAGGAAACCTGGCTCTAAAGAAAGAAGCCGATGTTGATTTTTCCAAAGACCGCAAGATGGGCTGAGGTCTGTGAGATCTCCTTGACCACATGCCAGGCAGACAGGAGAAATGGCTCACTCGGGGAGGCTTCTCGGGGCTGAGTCCCCGGCTAGAAGCAACCTTCCAGTCAACATCCATCCCGTGCCTGCTGGGGTCCTGCAACTTCTCACACACATGGATGAAGCCTGTGATCTCCTGCCCCCTCAGTCACCTTCTGTCGTCTGAACCCCTTCCTCCAGTCTGCTCTGAGGAGGAGCTGTGGGTCCCTCTGGGAAGGCCCTGAGGACCCCAGCTGCTCCCAAGCTCTGCAGGCTCCCTGTGGACCCAGAGGCCTCAGGGTCCTCGTCAGAGGGTGATTTGGGAGCCACACGAATGTGCTTCACTCAGATGGGTCTACAGAGATGATCTGGAGCTGATGTAGATGCAAACGTCAGAATCAAGTTTAATAAATTTTCACATGAAAAATTAAAAAGGTTCTCTTTGTCAAATAAAACCAAGAATCAATAATAATAATAAAAGCAGAGGAAAAACAACAGGTGTGCTAGGGGAGGGTGTCGGGGTGACATTCCCCAGACAGCAGTTCTCTCTTCTTGCACATGTGGGGACACTTCCCAGTCTTCCGTCTGCATTGGAGATGACCTGCCTCATCCCTCTCAGGTGACAGCAGAAATGCTGTCACAACAGCATTCTGACATCGCATACGTGTTTACCATCACTGGCTTCAGAGAACCTTTGTGTCAATTTGAAATTCAGAACAGGCTCTGGTTTGTATTTGCCATTTCCAGCCCCCACAGGTCTGAGCTGGGAGCGCCAAGCCCTGGCTGTGTGGTCACACTTTCCCCACAAAGAGCCACCAAAGCTCTGCTCTACACATCAACTGCCCACGGGAGGCCCACTGAGGTTTGGAAGCTCCTGCTCTTATCGAAAGCTTGCAGGTACTGCTCCTCCCCAGTGGTGCAGGCAGGGAGGAAATGCAGCCACAGCGCGTCAAATCCACCCACCCTGCACTAAGCCTCCGTGGCTTGCAGCAGAAGGGCCGTGGTGATGGGCAGGCCGCAAAGGCTGGTATCTGGGAGACCACCTGTCTTTCCTCTGGTCCCTGCCAATCGTCAGAGCAGCAGGAGGCAGCCCCTGTGCTGGCATTTGATCTGTGTTAATGGCTCAGAAATGCTGGCGGGGAAACTGGCCTTTGGGAAGAGCCAGCCTGGGCTCAGAAGCCACTGGGACAAAGCAGTGGGGAGGGGACTCGAGGCAGTCCACGGCTGCTGCTCGGCAGTTGGGGGAGGCTCCTTTCTTCCCCAGTGCCCACCAGGAGTGGGGTTCTCTCCAATCCTGAGGCTGCTAGGCTGGAGTGAGAGCAACCACGTAACCATTGAACATCTCCATCCCGCCAGGAGGTCTGGGTGGCCCCCCAGTGAGCAGTTTCTACATCTTTTCACGAACTAGATTTTTTTCATGGGTTAGAAAATACAGTTTTGGGTTCGTTCCCCGAGAAAACCAAACTCCACGGCAGAAGAAAGCGTTTCTGTGCCCTCTGCTGGTCAACCAGAGACTTGGGAACAATGGCTTAAACTTGACTTGCACCTGGCTGGGCTGGAATTTTGGGGTGCCCAGCTTTAGGAGCCAAATGCAGCACCACCAAAGCTGGATGGTGTTCAGTGGGCAGCGCCTGGAATGCTGCTGATGGCTGTGGTGTCACGGGAGTCACATCACCTCTGATCTGATTCATCCCATGTCTGGTTGTGGTGGGTCCTACTGGGCCTACTAAGTTTTCTGAGGTCTTCCTGGGACTGGAGGACAAATGCTGGAGATGGGAGCTCTGCGGGCGAACCTGGCATCCTCTTCCCGCACCGTGTTCTCTTTTAATTGCTTCTCCCTCCAGCTGACACCGTGTGGAACTCGGATCATCAATCTGCAGGTTAGAAGAACAACTACATTCTCTCAGGAGATGTTACAGCTCATAAAAAATGTACCAGGGATGCTCTTTGCTGTGGGTTTTGATTTTTAACTCGTGTTCTGCCATGTGGCAGAGGGTGTCAAGCCAGGGATGTGGGAGAGGGGCAAAGGTGGCGAGAAGTGACTGTCGCCATGCAGGGAAAATGCACAGAGAAGGGGGACAGTGTGGCCCGTAACTCAGCAGAACGCCCCACTGGAGAGCTGTGAGGCTCCTGCCTTGGGAATGGAGAGCTGCATGTTCCAGAGGCTCTCAGCAAACAGCTGACTCCATGGGCCCTGCCAGTGGGAAGGAGCCCTGGGCTCAGCTCCGGCTGGGTTGGAAGATGAGAGAGAAAGGCAGCCCTGCCACGGAGAGCTCACAGCTGCGCAGCTCTGCAGTCCCCGGAGACGATGCTCCCAGCTCATCTCACAGGCTCACCCGGGAGAAAATGATCAAAAGGGACTTCACACACTCTATTATAGCATCATAGAAATCATTCCTCAAGGATCCAGGTGACGCTTTGAGGCTCCTCTGTTCCTCATTCTGAAGCTCTGACGTAAATTTGACCACTTGGCTACTTGACCAGCCTTTGTGTGCTGTGTGAAAACGTTAGGATCTAAGTACCTATTTTACTACGGAGAAGCGAGGGAGCGTGGGGGGACATTAGTGGAGAGGCACCTTGCAGTTTATCCAGGTGGGTTCTGGTCAGTCTCCTTTCCTGTCATGCTCCAATGCCACTAGCCTGGGCCCCTGACCAATCCTGGGAGAAGGGACAACCCCACACGGCCGACACAACAGATGGGCAGGATCCTCTGGTCCTGCCTAATTGCACAGTTCTCACAGGGCACTACTACCAGGGACCAAGGTGGAGTTGTATCTCCCCACCCTGGGCAAAGCAGAAAATGGGGTTAGCTCTGAATCCTTGGGATCTGGTTCCTGGTAGTTGCTAAGCCAATACCAGTGGTGGAAGGAATGGAAACGAAGGGAAGGAGAAGAAACCGCCTGGTGTCAGGTAACCAGAGTCTGGAAGTGGTGCGTTTAAAACTGAGCTTTCTCCAATGTGACCAATTAGGCTGAACATCATAAAGATGGCACTTGGGCCTCCGGAGAGGATTTTAGGGTCTCCTGGGCTATCCTTCTCCTCCCCACTGTTCTATTTTCTTTACTCCCTTTCTCATTACGGATCAGAGAGGTGATCCTCTTAAGTCTGGATTTATGTCTGCACGCTGAGCTGTGGATTCGTCCCTGGCACACTGACGCGTGCTCACACACACGCTTTCACCCAGGGTGAAAGGCAGCCCTCCTGGCAGGGGGAAGGGGCTGGCAGAGATGCAAGAGGTGACGGCAGCTCGGGAAGCACTGAACACCTGCCAGGGACACACTCCTCGGTGCACTCTGGGCCCCGAGCCTAATGCATGTTTTGTGAAACTGGTCTGAACTGATGTGTGGCTCTGGCTATCAAGGGCTTTCCAGAATGGATGCCCAGACAGGCCATGGCAGAAGTTGAGCCAGTGGGTGCTGCTGGGACCCTCACAATGACTAGGACCCTGTGGTCATTCTTCAAACTCCCTGTAATCATGCAGGCAGCACAGGGTCATAGACTACTTGTGGGCTGAGATAGAATTAAGTAAAAGGGGCCTTGATACCACCCCATTTTGGGGATCTAGGAGGACAGGGATGAAAAGGGGATATGAGAAAGATGTGTGGCTTATAGGACCCATGCCTGGGTGGAACCTGGGACTGAGTCAGCCACACTGAGAGGCCACAAGTATACATGGAGCTGGCCACGGAGAGGCATAGCCTGGGAGGCTGGTCTGAGCACCACTCCCGTGAAGAGTATTAGAAGTCCAACCTTCTTACAAATATGGTAGAATCTCCATAGTCAACCACCTCCCCACATGGACCACCTCCTTAAGTTGACCTAATTTTCACAGATCGGACATGTGCCACTTGCATGTATCAGTACTGTAGGCCTAGTTCTTATGATGACCAGTTTGTTACAGACCCTTGAATGGTCACCTTACACATATTCTGCTGTACTGTGTTAGGCTTTGAAGCGAAGCTCTGAGATGTGTTTGAATGTGTTTCAACATAAGGAAAGAATAGCTGTGTCATAACCACGAGTAAGATGCTCAACCTTATCCGGTTTATAATAGACACGTGGGTGCCTAGAAAGGCACAGGGAGCACAGCTAGTTGGCATCTCCACTTCTACCTGGACTTTGTGTGTGAGAGAGTCCTGCTGCCACCCTTCTGCTCACACAGCTTCCAGCTTGGACTCCTCTTCCCCCACTTTGTTGTTACTATCCTGTGTATTCTTCAAAGTCCGGCTTATAATTTGTTTACTGGCTGACACTGATTCCTTTCTCCCTTAAATACTTCCGAATAGTTTTTAGAGCTTACACTCATTTATGTACATTGAATGATTTAATTGTTTTCTGTGCATGTGCCTGTATGTGTATGTTTTTTAACAAGAACCTATAAGGTTGTTGCGAGCAAAGATCACGCATCCTGGCTGGCATCCCTCAGCAGACTCTCTTGGAGCGTGACCAGCATGGGTGGGTCCTGATATCACTTGACTGATGCACAGGTTCAAAACCATCTCTAATTTCAAACTGGTAACATGGATTTTGAACATTAGAGGGGACAATTCTCTGCCCAAAGTGTATGCTCTGACTTTTTAAAGTTGAAAAACATTTAAAAATTAATAAAACCCTTTTAAAGAAAAGAGCACTGGAAAATGGGAATTAACACGGTATAAAAAAGAGAACCTTGTATAAAGAAAAATATAGAAAGAGTAAGAGAGAGAGAGCGAGCGAGAGATCTATCTTACCCATTACGAAGTCACCAGTTTGCTACGATCCCTGAAGGCTTAGGTAAGGTTTCCATGGGTATCTGATTCTTCATCAATACATGAAAGATTTGGGGGCTTGCTTATTCAGCCCTTTTAATGCACCCCCTTTTTTTCTTCTCACACAGCACACTATGTTTTGAATGTTTTCTTTTTTCTCCTATTAAATGGTAATCACTAACACATTCCCCTTACAACGTATTAGGTATAGACCAATAGAAACAAGCAGATGTCCTCACCGGCATCAGATGATCACATCAACCACCACATGGAACTGACAGGAGTCCCTCAAAAAGGAAGAGGCATATTCGAATTAGCTTGTACAATTAATCTCCAGGTATTGAGTGATGCTTACGTTGGCTCTTTGAAATTTGGAAAAGTGCTCCTTAGCTCCTGTCTCTTCTGTGTAGGACCCCAGGCCGGGAAGTTCTGAAGGAGAGAGCCTTTGGGCTTCCTCCCCCGATTCTGAAGTTCTGTGGTTATTCCTAATGGATGGCAGGGTTGAATCCATCTGACTATTTAACTATTATTGAATACTTGCTCCCAATCAGTTGAACAAATGCCATCCGGACTTGAACTAAAAAAATGCTAGTGTTGGTCGGTGCTATTAGGTGGTAAGAAAGTTGCATGTTTTAATTTGTGCTTCTCCGTTTCCACCTTAGATTAGCTGGCATTTGAATTTGAACCCTGAGAATGTCTTTATTGAGAAAGCCAGGGGAGAGACAGACAAGGCAAAGCTCCTCACACACGGTCAGCACACAGCTCAAAGCTCCGAGAGATTTACCTGAGGTTTTCTGAACTGAACTCGGATTCCAGGAACCGTAGGAACTGGTCCCGCCCCACCTGGTCCTGCAGTATCTCGTCGAAAGAGAAGCCCCATCTTTTCACTCGCTGCTGGCTGGGCTCTTTGCTTTGGGGTAGGGGAAGAAGGTTTAAAACATGATCAGTACCAGGGAAAAGCCAGTGTCATCGTTTATCGTGTGACGCAGACCAATTTTCTGCCACACACTGAAGAAAAAGGTCTTATAGTTAAGGGACGGATTCTACAAAACCTGGGCAAAGTCAAAATGGAGATTTTGTACGCCAACAGTATCAAATGGTAAAAAGAGAGGCATGTGAAAGGGGCCGTGTTGAGGGAGGGTGGCCAGGGTGCCCGGTGGGTGCTGTCTCTGGGGAGCAACACCACCACTGATCAGGCTTCTCTGGACCATTCCTGCCGGTGACAGGCCCAACTGTCGAAACCCTCATTTTCCACTTTTTCTCTAACGCAGGATGCCTCAGGAACTCAGCCTTTCATCAGAGATATTGTCCACCGCCCACCCCTTCCTCCATCCACAGGGGAAGAAACAAGGGTCTTGTTCAGAGCCGAGAGAAGCACAACTGGTCAGAAATGCATCAGCTCACCCAGCATAATCATACTCACTTATTTAGAGACGCAATGTTGCATTTGCTTATTGATTTAACAACCACGCACAGAGCGAACAACGTGCTAAACATCGTTCTAAGCGTTTCACACCCGCCAGTTCACTGAGTCCTCACAACCACTCTAGGAGAAATGTATGAATACTATTCCCATGTTCCAGATGGGGAAACTGAGGCCTTCTGATACTTTGCTTACAGACACATAGCTAGAAAGTGAGTCAAGAATCAAACCTAGGCTGTGTGTTCCAGAGTGGCGCTCTTAACGCTGCTGTGCTGTGGGGTCCCCTGGGCTCTGCTATCTCATGTTCAGACTAAAGAAGGGGAGCTGGTCTTATTCTTCTGGTATTGGACTGTGGTCATGGGTCCTTCCCCTTCTGTCTTTCCATTGAAGTTCACTTGCTGTATTTATTCCTTTGACCTTCAAGTAGTAATAGGATCTTAATTCACAAGTCACTCCCTACTCAAGAGGTGGTCTGTGGGCCAGAAGCGGAATCATAGTCCCCACCTACAGAATCAGAATCTAGACTAATGTTTTTCAACTTTTCTTATCTCACAGCACATTTGAACTTATAGTTAAACTTCCACTGCACACTTATGTTGACTGAAAAAAGGTTAAAAAAAAAAGAATATAGTTCTTTGAATTTCTTTCAAAAATAATTTATTAATGATCTTTAAAATTTTTTGTGGCACAACTAAGGTCCCCTCATGGCACACTGGTTGAAAATCACTGATCAATAGTTTAATGAGATCCCTAAGTGATTTATAGCTACATTAAAATTTGGGAAACACTGGTCAAGCAATATTTTAAATTATACTTTTTATTTAAAACATACTTTTTATTCTTTCTAATAGACTGTAAGTGAATTAAATTATGGAATTGACATATTTGCAATATTTATCTTAGAAAATTATACCTTGTAAAAAAGGGAAAGAGAGCTTGTGTGTTGGAAGCTTGGAGAAGCAAATAACTCTAGATTGTCACTGTCTAATGTAACTTCCTACGATGATGGAAATACAGTAGAACCTCTGTAAATTGACCACTCAAGGGACTATAACAAACTGGTCAACATATGAAGGGGTCAACAGAAGGAACTTCCATTGAGTCATTATGGTACGTGTCTTGTCTATGAAAATTAGGTCAACTTAAGGAGGTGGTCAACTATGGAGGTTCTATTGTGCTCTCCAATGTGGTACCCACTAGTCCTATGTAGCTATTGAGCCCTTAAAACATGGCTAGAGGGACTGAGAAACTGACTTTTAAAATTTGTTTAATTTTAAATAATTAAAGCTTAAGTTTAAATAGCCTCATGTGGCTAGTGGCTACTATATTGGGCACACAGTTCTAGACAATGCCTTCCAGATGGATAGACATAATTAGCTACAGAAGCATTTTCCGATTCCAAGAACAGTGACCAGCAGACCACGTGCCTGGGATCAGGGAGGCCTTTGCTGTACACCTTTGTGTTTCCAGGCATGGCCTGACAAGGTCACGGTGGGGAACTGAGGCCATCAGGTCAAAGAATGGTGGACTCCACAGAAGATCTCTTCTAAAGCACCAGGCTGGGTCTTTGACAACAAGATGTGAAGACAGATCCTGGATTCTCTCAGACACAAGCCACAACACTAATCAAACTTGGTAATTTTCCAGGGCACCAAAAATAACATTTTTGGAGAAATCGCCCCTAGGATGGAGGCTGACAGCAAATATAAGCCCCAGAGAGCTGCAGAACATCATTGCTTTCTGCCAGGGTCATGCTGTGACCTGGGAGGGACACAACCATCTGCTCTTTGCTGGCCAAGGGTTCAGAGCTCTGAAGGATGGTCTGGGGGGCAGCTGCACCCTGATTAAAGGTTATGCCCGGGAACCAGCTGTGGTGGTTCTTTGTAGTGACAGCCCCATGGACGTACACCCACCACAGATGTCACCACTTTCTGGCACCTAAGCAATGAACCCACATTCACCCTTCCAGATGCCTTGTGATGGCAAGGGTGGGAGAAGGGAAATGTTAGGGATAAGCCTGAAAGCTTTTGGGGTACCACTGTGGATGTAATTAGAGGGAGGCCTAGATGTTGGGAATATCTAGAAAATTACAAGGTTGCACTCCAGCAGAAACTAGGGTGTTTGGAGAGACAGAATACCCTGGTGTACTAGTTTCTTAGGATCATCCTAACCAATTGGGTAACTAATTGGGTGGCTTAAAGCAGCAGAAATTTAATCCCTCACAGTCTGGAGGCTAAAGTCCAAAATCGAGTTGTTGGCAGGGCCATGCTCTCTCAGAAGGGTTTGGGGAGAATCTGCTCTACGACCTTCCCTTAACTTCTGATGTTGCAGCAACACTGACTGCTCTTTAGCTGGCGGACACAGTCTCTGCCTTGATGCCCCATAGGCATCCTCCCTGTGTGTCTGTGTTTTCACACAGCATTCGTGATCCATATGTCTGTGTCTCTGTTTTCTCTTCTTACAAAGACACCGGGCATGTTGCATCAAGGCCCCACCCTGCTTCAGTATGACCTCATCTTAACTGACTGCATCTACAGCAACTCTATTTCCAAACAGAGTTTGGAGATTCTGAGGTTCTGGAGAGGACATAAATTTTGGAATGATACTATTCAACCAACATATACCTGGGTTTTCACAACCACCTATTATTCACAATCTTATTTATACAACTGGATGCTCCATGCTTTCTCCTTATTTTCCTGGTGCTATTTGGCCATTGGGATTCTGTTCTATTAAAAGCTTCTTGGATACAGCTCCCCTACATAGATCTTTCTGTATCACTTGGGTACTCTCAACATCATCCACTGTAAGGTTCAAAAACAGACTTGAACATGCTTCAACCACTAAATAGTCTCTTGTGGTTATACAGTAATTCTGAAAATTAAAATATCTCAATATCCATCCCCAGGTAACTGGTACAAGAACTCTTCCTTGGCCAAACTCACGCAAATAGTCCACAGAACTCATTGCCCCTTTATGTATGTCCATAGTACGGAGATGCTTCCTTGTGATATATCGTCTATTACAGTTTTACGTAACCACTTTGGTTTTTAAGAGTTTATGTCATTGTCTTTCCAGCTATCTTGGGAGCTCTTTGAAGACAGAGACCTTGTCTCACTCATCTTTAAGTATTCAACACTAAAAGGATCAATTAAAAAATGTGCATAGTGATGTGTCTTTATCCTGGCAGTGTGTTCGGATCGCTAGCTGGATGCTTTTTTCAAACTCTTGTTTGTCCTCTGTGCCCACTGAATCTCACCAAATTCCTGCCTCCCACTGGGCAGCCCAAGCCAACCTACAGTGAAGACAGGTGGCTCTCCAAGGGAGTCAGTTTTTCATCCCAGCTAAAAAGCAAAGAGGAAATCTCTCAAACTGAGAACAAGAAAGCCAGATTCAAAGGAAGCAACCATCTATAAAAATGCTCATTTCCACAGGGCCTTCATAGTGATAAGCAAGGTGCCAGGAGCTTTCCTGACAGTGCTTCATGTCACTCTCAATATAAACCAGGGAGGCAGACGTCTGTACTTAAATTTGCATTGTTAAAAAGAGGTCAGATGGTCCAAGGTCACACAGCTGGTGAGTGGCAGGCTGGACCTAGAATCCAGGTGTGTCTGTCTCCAAAGTCTGTTCTTTTTTCTATTCCATTGCCCTGCCTTCTACTATATTTCCCTCATTTGAGGAAAAGAGTTGGGAAAAATGTAAGCTATCTTCAGAACAACTTATTTTGAGAGTTAGGGTCTTGCTTTAGCTCCTAGGCTAGAGTTTAGCAGCATGGTCATAGCTCACGGTAGCCTTAAACTCCTGGGCTCAAGCAATTCTCCCATATCAGCCTCCCAAGCAGCTGAAATCATAGATGTGCACCACTATGCTCAGCTAACTTTTAAAAAAAATTTACCTTTTTTTTTTATAGATGAGGTCTCACTGTGTTGCCCAGGATGGTCTCAGAAGCCTGGCCTCAAGAAATCCTCCTGCCTGAGCCTTCCAAACCATCGCACCCAGCTAAAATATGTTTGAGTTACTGTTATGTAATAGACTGAATGTCTGTGTCCTCCTTCAATTCATATACTGGTGTCTTCATTCCCAATGTCATGGTACTAGGAGGTAGGGACTTTGGGAAACAGTTAGAGCATGAGTGGGATTTGTACCCTTATAAAAGTCCCAGAGGGCTCTCTAGCCCTTCCGCCATGGGAGGACAAAGTGAGAAGACAGCCATCTGTAAACCAGAGAGCAAGCCCTCATCAGGCACTGAATTTGCCAGTAACTTGATCTTGGCCTTCCTAGCCTCTAGGACTGTGAGAAGTAAATTTCTGTTGTTTAGAAGCCTATGGTATTTTTGTTGTAGCAGTCCTAACAGACTAAGACAGAAATTGGTACCGAGCATGGCATGCTGCTCTAACAAACACCTGAAAATGCAAAAGTGGCTTTGGAACAGGGTAATACATAGAAGCTGGAAGAGTTTCGAGACATATGCTAGAAAAAGCCTACATGGTTGTGACCAGGCTTCTAAAGGCAATTCTGGCGAGGGCTCAGAAAGAAAAGAGGAGAGCGCTGCGGAGAAAGGCTCAAGTTACGGAGAAAGATAGCAGGCAGGTAATCCTGGAAGGAGTGTTGGTAGAAAGATAGATGGTCAAGGCCGTTCTGATGAGGTTTCAGACAGAAATGAGCAATATGTTATCGGAAACTGGAGGAGAAGTGACCCTTGTGATAAAGTGGCAAAGTACTTGGCCGAGTTGTGTTTGTGTTCTAGAGTTTTGTGGAAGATAGACCTTGTAAGAGACAAAACTGAATATTTAGCTGAGGAAATTTCTAAGCAATAGTTGAAGGTTCAACTTGGCTCCTCCTGACTGCTTATAGCAAAATGGAAGAAGAGAGGATAACTTTTTCTTTTTTTTTGAGACAGGGTCTCACTATGTCTCCCCTGGTAGAGTGGCCGTGGTGTCACAGCTCAAAGCAACCTCAAAATCTTGGGCTTATGAGTGATTCCTGCCTCAGCCTCCTGAGTAGCTGGGACTACAGGCGCCTGCCACAATGTCTGCCTATCTTTTTGTTGCAGTTGTCATTGTTGTTTTGCTGGCCCTGGCTGAGTTTGAACCTGCCATACCCGGTATATGTGGCTGGAGCCCTAACTGCTGAGCTATGGGTGCCAAGGCAAGAGATGTTAACTTAAAGACAGACTTGTTAAGCAAAAAGGAACCAGAACCTACAGATTTGGAACCTTCTTAGCCCATCTATATTGCAAAGAAAACAAAACAAACAAACAAAAAAACCCAAAACACACACAAAATAAGACCACTAATCATGTGATCAAATGATTGTTTGATAAAGAGATTAGCATAGATTAGACATCCTAACAGAAGCCAGGAACTATCCTTCTGGAATGGCCTTGAAGGTAATTCAGAGCTCAGAGCTGCCATTCCCATGACAGGGTACAAGAGCCACATGGAGGGAGGGCAGAACAATTTCAAAAGGTAGGGTCATCTCTCCAGTTCATGTGAGCCAGGATGTTCCTGCCCAGTTTCTTGGGGATGGAGTTCCCAGAGAGCCGTGATGTGGGCTGCACCCAGCAGAGCCATGGGGACTGGACTGTTCAGCAGAGCTGTGGATGTGGCACCCCAGCTTAGAAAAGCCAGGGGGTACCAGTAGATAGCTGTTATAGGGCCAGCCCACTAAGCTGCGGGTGACATTGCCACCCAAATCTGTAAGGCAGAGCGAGAGCATCAGCCCAAGAAAGCTATGGGAGCTTTACTCCCACCCAGGAGAGCTGTGGGGGTGGGACTGCTGCCCCAATGGGCCTGGGAGGCAGAGTGCTGAGATGAAGAGTGTTATTCCAGAGTCTTGGGTTTAGAGTTTACTCTGCCACATTTGGCACTTACTTGGGACCCATTACCCCTTTCTTCTTTCCTATTTCTCTATTTGTTGAATGGAAATATCATTCCTATACCTCTCCCACCACTATTGTTAGGAAGCACATTAACTTGTTTGGCTTCATAGGTTCGCAGCTGGAGAGAAAATTGCCTCAGGATGAATTATACCCTGAGTTCCACTCATTTTTGATTTAGATAATATTTAGATGAGACTTTAGACTTTAGAATTGATGCAAGAACAATTTAAGACTTTGGGGGCTGTTGGGATGGAATGAACATATTTTACATGTGGGAAGACATGAATTTGGGGGACCCTGCGGTATAATATTATGGTCTGAATGTTTGTATCCCCTCTCCTCTCCCAAATTCACATGTTGAGACTCTGATCCCCAATGTGATGCTATTAAGAGTTGGAGTGTTTGGGAGGTGATGATGTCATGCAAAATGGAATTTGTGTCCTTATCAAGAGATCCCAGAGAGCTTTCTTGCCCTTCTGCCATGTGAGGACACGAGAGAAGATAGCCACCTAGGAAGTGGGCCCTAACCCAGCACCAAAATCTACTGGTACCTTGATCTTGGACTTCCCAGCCTCCAGAACTCTGAGAAATAAATTTTGTTGTTTATAAGCCACACAGTCTATGGCATTTTTGTTTTAACAGCCTGAATGGACTGATACAAGTTATAGAAAATTATGAAGAAGGAGACAGTTAAAGATGAAATAGCCAATGACTTCATCTCAGAGTCAAGGCTATTGAATAAATAATCACGATTTTACTTATCATCCCAAGAACAACCCGCAGGACCTGAATGTTTCAGTGGGGAGTTGTCCAGTTATTTACTGCTGTGTAACAACTCCCCCAAACCTAAGGGCTTCAAATAGCAATTTATCATTCTCTCTGTCCTTTGGGATAATGAGGCTCAACTGAGTAATTGTCACTTGGGGACTCTCTCATGGTTGTAGCTAGATGGAAGCTGGAGGTGAGAGTCCTTGAAGGCTTGACTGACCTGGACATCCAGGATGGCTCCTCACATGGCAGGTGATGTAGGGTATTGGCCAGAGTGTCTACACATGGTGTCTCCACTGCCTTGAACATCTCATAGATGGGTTCCAACAAGGAATGTCCCAAGAGCAAATGTTTCAGAGGACTAAGGTAGAAGCCACAGGGTTTCTATATGACTGGTTCTCAGAATATCCCTTCTGCCACTCTCTGTTGGTTAAGTAAGATACCAAGACCAGTCTAGATGAAAAGAGAGGGAGACTTCCTCTCCTGATATAAGGATCAATACATGCATGTGAAGAAGGAAGGCACTGATGGGGCCATATTTGGACACTGACGACCACAGGAGGGGAGCTTGTCTAATATCCTGATGATAGTTCTGCCAAAATCACTGTGTATGGGCTGCTCAGGGATGATCTCTGCTTCTCAGCAGTTCAGGCTGGCTGCGAGTAGATGCTTATGGCCATGCAGGTCAAGCTGGACTCCTTGGAGTTCTTTTCATGTGGCTGATACTCAGCAGAGAGGAGACCTAAACCTAACTCACATGGAGAGACCACAACACAAACCACATTCTGCTGGCAACATCAGAGTTTAGTAGACCCAGGCACTGGTCAGTGGCACTACCAGGAACACGTCCCTTATGCCTCCCTGGGACAATCAATCTTCTGGTGGTGTTCAGAGGACAGAATTCTCTCCAACTGTGATATGCCAAGTTTTGGCTGATTTTTTCTCATTGATAAGCCCTGGTCATCACTATTTTCTTCAATTAAACTTTACTTCTCAGAATTTCCACTGTATAGATTCTAAGTGTAGCTTGTCTATCCTTTAAAACAGTAGCTTTTCTTTTCCCTTCTTTCTTATTCTTGGAGTTCTGCATCTACTAGTTTGTCTGAGAAGAAAGGATTAAAACATGATTTCCTAGTGGGTATGCTACAGCCTGCCCATTATTCTGGTGAGCCGCTGTCCACACCCTCCACTGAGCTGTCTGTAAGTTCTCCATGACAGAGACAGGACATTCTCCATTTCTGTAGGATGTACAGGTTGTCTGTGATGTCCCCTGCCCTGGTCATCACAACCAGTTTGCCTGGACCCCTTCACCCAGCTCTGCAGAACACAAGCCCACCTCAGACGAATATAAATTCCTGAGAGTCCTGCTTTATTTATCACACACCAGTCTAGATGCAAAGAGAGGGAGACGTCCCCTCCTGATATAAGGAGCAGAGCATGCACGTGAAGAGGGAAGGCCTCACTCCCAGAGCCTCCTCCCGGGAAGTATTTGTGAGTGTGGGAACCTTTGCCGGAATT
>NW_003852591.1:2030414-2031281 GCF_000181295.1 Otolemur garnettii | reverse complement strand
GAGCCGACACTTCAGCTTTTGAAAAGTCTTTGGATTCCTCAGGACTAGGGAGTTCCTGGCCTTGCACGGAGACCTCGTTTCTGTGGTCCTCTGGCTTGTCTCCCTCACCCCTAGCGCTCCCCTCTCAGGAACAGAGAATACACTCAGCGTCTCATTTTCTCAGCAGCATAGCGCAGCCCTCTCCCTTTGTTGTGCCCCTACCCTAAGGGCCTTCCTTTCTGCCCTAAGTGGCTTAACGTCCTCTGCCAAGCCAGGAGGGATCCTGGGGGCAGGTGGTAGACAGTGTTTTGTTTGCGGTGCTGCAGTTGTAGCCTGAGAGACTTTCTTTCTCAGCACATTGTAGGTTTCAAAAACTGAAACTGAGACAACAAAATGACTTTTGATTATTGTATTGGTCGTCTGCAGCCTGTTTCTGTCCCGGACAGAAATCCCTGGGCTGAAGTGTGATGTTGGCCCTGGTCCCATTCTCTGTTTTCCTAACACCTCTGCCAGTGTCTCAGTGCGTAAAATGTTCTGTTGGGAGAAGAAACAGGGCCTCATTCTTACTTATACCTAAATAACTTGATTTTGCTTACAGGTGGATAGATCATTGGCAGCTGTTTTAGGTTAGGCGTGAAGATCAGGGTGGACCCCCAGACAGTAAGAGCAGAAATGGAGCACAAGGACGGGCGAGGTGGCTCATGCCTGTAATCCTAGCACTCTGGGAGGTGGAGGTGGGTGGATTGCCTGAGCTAACAGGTTCAAGACCAGCCTGAGCCAGAGTGAGACCTTGTCTCTAAAATAGCTGGGTGTTGTGGCAGGTGCCTGTAGTCCCAGCTACACAGGAGGCTGAGGCAAGAGAATTGCTTGAGCCCAAGGGTTTGAGGT
>NW_003852591.1:2028358-2029549 GCF_000181295.1 Otolemur garnettii | reverse complement strand
GACATTTCCCATCAACAGATGGGTAAACTCTGAGGAATTTCAAAAAGGTATAAAGCAGAAGGGTTGAACTCACGACAAAGCTGAGAGCAGCCTGTGATTCCAGCAGAGCCATCGGAGGAGAAACTCCATGGGTATCCCCAGCAGGAGCCTGGGAAAACCCCTAGCTCTGAGCAGCAGGACTGGAAGCAGAGGCAGTGGGTGGGTACCAGACAGGGCATTTGGAAGAAATTCAGAAATATGGAACTCAGCAGAAAGGGTCTGCTGAGTTAAGGGGTGTGTTTCCTGTCTAGCTTCTAATACTGGCAATAAGACCAAAGGGTGGTGCTTCTGTTAACCCAAGGTTAGTACAGCAAGATAGTACATCCCTGCCATCTCTGCAAAGCAGAGAGATTCTCAAGACACTCTAGCTTTCTCAATACTTCTTATTGGGGTCAGCAGATCTAACTGGGTTCCCCTAAGACCCATCAGTAGAGGGAGAAGAGCAGACTCATTGGGGAGCACCATGGGAAGGAAGTAGAAATTCCACTGGGCCTGAAACACAGAGTGGGGAAGGCTGCAGGTACCATGCTAGGATGGGGGGCTCTACCAATAGGATGGGGGGCTCTATCACTAGGATGGGGGCCTCTACCACTAGGATGGGGGGCTCTACCATTAGGATAGGGGGATGAGGACTCTGCCATTAGGATAGGGGGCTCTATCACTAGAATAAAGGGCTCTACCACTAGGCTGGGAAGCTTTACCACTAGGATATGGGGTTCTACCACTGGAATGAGGGGCTCTACCACTTGGATGAGGGGCTCTTCCACTAGGATGGGGGGGCTCTACCATTAGGATGGGGGACTCTACTACTAGGATGGGTGCTCTACTACCCAAGGACCCCCATAGCCACCTGTGTCACTCTGAGAGTGGGCCTAGTCTTTCAGTCTGTTCTTGAACCCAGAGGGGACCCTGACAATTTACCTGTGTCCACTCACTCATGCACTCAGGTGAAGCCTGACAGCTGCTCAGAGGAAAGCCAGGGGGGAAACCTGGTGAGTCCCCTGGGAATCACCTAGCACACCTGCATTTTTTTTTTTTTTTTGAGACGGAGTCTCAAGCTGTCCCCCTGGGTAGAGCTTACCTCTCCTCCTTTCCTGAAACCAGCAAAATGATCAAATAAGGAATCCCTTACCTATCCATCTTTCCTCCAAC
>NW_003852591.1:2013751-2028219 GCF_000181295.1 Otolemur garnettii | reverse complement strand
TGCCACCTTAGGTTTATGTGGCTGGCGCCTTAGCCGCTTGAGCCACAGGCACCGAGCCCACACCTGCATTTTTAATGAGCACCCCAGCTAATCCTGGTGCACAGCAGGAACCACTGGTCCCACAAATGCTGGGGGAGCCCTCACTAGCTACTGTCCTAGACCAGGGCTGCATGTGGGAGTCACTTGGGGAGAGTTAAAAAAGGTACCAGTGCCTCGTTGCCAGAACTGCTAAAATAATTGGCCCTGGGTGGGGACAGGGCATTAGTATTTTAAATAAATTTCCAGGTGGTGCAGGATTAAAAGCCAAAACCTTCATTTATTAAACAGAGCAGTCGTCCAAATTCCTGGGCATGTGAGAAGAATGATCGACTCTGAGCATTGGTCAGAATTAAGGAAGCAATGACTAGGAACAGCCATCCTCTAATAAGTAGCCCCTAGAGAAACAGACGAAGAGGCAGATACAGAGGGGAGACATCAACATGTGAAAAAAATGCAATATGAGGAAAATCTGTGCCTTACCTTCATTTGGAGCCTGATACTAGGAAAAGAAAAGTCCAGAGTAAGAAGTCTTAGAAATGAAAAAGCACAATTGTCGTCCACTCTCAACACCCAGTAGGAGAACAAAAACTCATTAAAGTATAAAAGGATAGGAGAGACACCGTTGAAAACCAAACTGGTGACCTAGAAGAGCAATCCAAGGAATTCTATCCTTTGTATATAGAATGAAGACTAAGAGATGGAAATTATGACAAAGAAAAGGTAAGCGGTATGGGAGCTCCATCCTAGGGGCCCAGAGTTTCCACCAAAGGATTTCCTGGGAAGTGAAGGCAGATCAGACAAAAGAGCAGCAGTAATTAGGGTACGTCAACAAAGCAGAGAAAAAAATCCTGAGTGAAAGGAAGAGCTGAATTCTTGGATTAGATCAAATGGAACTATCAAGGGCACATCACAGATCATAAAGATACACACAGCCTACTTTTATTTTTTCCATGTTCACAGAAATATAAGTTAAAAAATATTGCTTTAAAATATATTAAGGTAACATTCCTCTGAGGAAGAACGGGACTCAGAGGAGGTAAAGGAAACTTCTACTTTTTACAATTATTTGTATGAATTAATGACATTTTCAGTTAAAACAGTTAAAAGTTAATGGAACTAGAAGAGAAACGAGAGTTTGAAAGAAGCTGATGTAAATAAAGGAAGTCAGGGAAAAGAAACAAGAAAGAATGAGATTCAGAAAAAATATCAAGGAAGAGTTAAAATGTATGATTTAACATGACTGTTAATATGACTGTTCTCCACCCCAATAGTCAAAGTGAAACAGACAACTAGGAAAATGGGCAAAGAACAGGCAAGTCGCAAAAGAAAAATGCGTATCCAATAATCACATGAAAAGATTCTCAGATACGTTACCAAAGAAATAAAAAGTAAAATGAGAATTTCTTTAACCTATCAGATTTGCAAAGATAAAAAGATAGATAATTCTTGGGATATAGGGAAATGGGCCCTTTTAAGCTAAGAGCATGAAAGCAATTCATTATAGTTTTGCTCAAGAAGGATCTGGGAACATGAACTCAAATTAGGCATGCCATTCCTCATTCTCCTCCTGGAAAATTTAAAGTAAAGAAAACATTGGATGCGTACACAGGATGTTCCTTGAATCATTGTTTATGTTAGCAAAAAAAAAAAAAAAGGACACAACCTCAATTTATGACGAAGGGACTGGTAAGGTAAATTTTACCTCATTCATGCCATGGGCCATTATATGTAGCTATTAAAAAGGATAAGGTGGATCCACATGTGTTTATAGGGAGAGATGGTCATGATATATTATTGATTAAAAAAATTGGACAACAAATGTATAATAATCCCAATTATACAAAAGAATAAGATATTATATATCTTATAATGCAAATCCAATGGGGCAAACACTGGAACTTTCTGAGTTCACAGTACAGTTAGTGTTTTTTTCATGGTTCCCCTGGGCCCCTTCATTAATTAAAGTCATGACCAATTAACTAAATATTATGTCTTCACATCTTAGTAGCTGTTTAAAATACATATAAATTGATAGAAAAAAACACTTGAATTTCATTCTTAAATAACCACAGCACACACCTGCTGTGCACTGCACATTTTTATAAACTTTGGAATCAGATTGTACCTTACCACTCTTATTTCTTAGTCCGTGTTGATTTCTGCACAGTATTTACTTTTTATCACAGTGACTGCTATGAAAACTCAGATTTGCAAAGACCTCATTGACATCACTGAAAGGGATGTAATGTTCTCTGATGCTGAAACTGAACAACCTTGGCTCAGTGCCCATAGCTTAGTGGTTAGGGTGCTGGTCACATACACTAGGGCTGGTGGGTTTGAGCCTGGCCTGAGCCTGCTAGACGACAATGACAACAACAAAATAGCCAGGCCTTGTGGCAGGCACCTGTAGTCCCAGCTACTTGGGACTCTTGCTTAAGCCCAAGAGTTTCAGGTTGCTGTGAGCTGTGATGCCACAGCACTCTAGTCAGGGCAACATAGTGAGACTCTGTCTCAAAAAAAAAAAAAAACCCACAGAAACTCAACTACCTTTATCTAGTAGTTTATGCAATATCTGACCCATGTCCAACATTGCTATGTTTCCTTCAAATATTTAGACTCTCTCGTGGCAACCCCAAGAGTCCCTGCAGTGCCTCAGGGTGTCCCAATGCAGTCGGGAAACTCCAGCACCAAGGTATAAACAAAGGTTCTTCTTGGAAGATGGGAATGGTTTGGAGGAAGAGAGAGTTATTTTCTTTGTGCACATCTGGATAGTTTAAACTTTCAATAGTGAGCGTCTTTGACTTTTATTACTTTTTAGAAAGTTTTTCATTTCCCAGAAAGATGCCAGAAAAAGAGCAAAGGGAAAGACAGTGTGAGAGGGGCAGAGAAAGGAGAGAGGAAATGAAAGCAGGAGAGCGGAGGCAGCCGCGCTAGATCGCTAGATTGATCTGCGCCTTTCCTTCTGCGGGTCTGAAAGTGATCCAGGTCCCTCTGGGCTTCAGTTCCTCAGCTAGGAAGTAAACACACTTGCTTCCCTCACAGGGGAGGAGCTACCACCGGTGCGATTCCTGCTGCCAGATACTCCAGAAAAGCAGAGTGATGAAAACCATGGCTCTGGAGCCTCTGCCTGCCTTCCAGGCCCTGCCATGTACTACCCCTGTGACTTTGGGCAAGTCCGGGACCTCCTCTGGGCCTCAGTTTCCTCATCTGCTCCACAGTGGGAGTAAAAGTGTTTACTGGGTGCGAGGATTCCAGGGGAGACAGTTCCTGTGGGGCTGCCAGCAGAGGACAAGTGCTAGATGTTACAGGTGCTGTTGCTGCAGGCAAATAAGAAAAGAAAAAAAGAAAAAATTGGGCCAACAGATCCTTTCTTTCCAGCAATCAGATCCAGGGAATGGTGAGGGACTGTCCCAAAGGGTCAGAGAAATGTCAGAGAGAAGCTGCAGATGATCCACATACAAATCACAGCTTAAGGGGTAGGAACGGGGGAAAAGTAGAATGAACTTGAGGGAGGTTACTTGACAGGTTTCTGTTTTAGCAATGAGGAGTCAGATTAAGATAGGAGATAAGGTGATCTCACGATCTTATGGACTTTTTTTCCCCTACATTCCTTCTCCTCCCAAACCGAAAAAACATTTTTTTTTTTTTTTACCTCATCTCTATGTCCCACAAAGTGACATCATCGCTGATCCAAGGATTGGACGGCTCAGCTGGTGTTATCAAGGGATCGTATTCCACATACTGTTCCGTGTAAGCAATTAAGCTGCAGGAGGAAAGCAGAGCAGAGAACGCCACTGATTTCCTAAAGAACAGGCTTTTATTCCATTTTACACAAGTATCACGGCAGTCTTCCTATAATTCTAAATTAAAGAAAAAAAAGATCTTCACCGCCATTTCTGATGTACCGAATCCTACTGTTTTCATTTGTCCGTATTTCCTCTCACTCTGAACATATCATTTCCACATTGTTGCAATCATAGTGTGCAACGTGACATACACTTTATATTTTTTCTCCCTACTTGACTCTTCTCTTAAACCTTGGTGCATTTCTGCCTGGTCACGCGAGCCTTACTGATACACTAGTCCAAATCCAGTTGTGTATTGCCTGCTCATCCAGTCTATGGATCTCAAGGCCTCTGGAGCACCTGCCTGTCAGCCCAGCCCTTCCAACTGAAGGACTTTCTTATTTTAAAGACTTTACATCCTGGCAGATCTCAAGGAGTTAATACAAACATTTTTTCAATAAAGCGACTTAATTTTTTCAGTTGTAATTATAGACTAATAGATATTTTAATCTTATAGATTAACATAATTTAGATTTTTTTAATTTTTAGATTATTTTTAATTTTTATCAAAATGTAGATGAGTAATTAAAATAATAAAATAGTATGTAATGATTTTACATATACTAAAAAACCAAAAGCGATATTGTTTTTTCTCCTATCCCTTCTCCGAAAGGCATCAACTTCCACCTTCTGGTTCTTCCTTCTAACATTTACTTTTATTTCTAAATGATATGTTTTTCCAGCTGTTTTCGATTTAACTTTCTGTTCCTCAGTCCTCTGTTCTCCTTTCCTTTTCCTCCAACAATCCTCCAAATAGACTTGTCAAACAATTGTTGTTAAATCAATGGTCAGCGTTTACATTATTAAACTAGATAGAAATTGCTTGCTATTCAACTAAGTAGTATCTTTTTTCCAGAATTTTAACAAACCTATACAACATCAGTCAATGATTTCCCCACATCTTAACCACATCAAATCCTCGATTGGTTCAGTCCCCCTGTCTCCTGGGGGGTCCTCTGCCTCAAGTCATAAGTCATCTTGCTCCAATCTGGACTGCTTTCTCTACAGGCGTGATGTAAAACCATTGTCCTGGGCCTTCTTCACTTCCGTGTGGGAGCCCTTGTTTCCCAGATCTGTCTCTTGGCGTTACTCTCTGGTTGTGTTGAAGCACAACCATTAGTGCAGTGGTTCTCAACCTGTGGGTCGCGACCCACAGGAACTGTATTAAAGGGCTGTGGCATTAGGAAGGTTGAGAACCACTGCTTTAGTGGTTTCCTAACAAAGGGGGCACAAGAGTCCTTGCAAGTCTAAAAGTGCTGTTATTTTCTCTCCATACTTAACTGATACTGCCGAAGATAGAACACTAGGTTAAAATCGTTTGCCTTTAGAATTCTGAGACATTATTCCGCTTTTTGAGGGGCATCTCATGTTACTATTGAGAAGTCTGGATCCAGTTTGATTCTGTTATTTTGTTCAGTTTCTTTTCTCTCTGTCAACTTAGAATCTTTTCTTTATTTCTCTTTGAAATTTTATGGCTCTTGTTGGTTGTTTTCATTCACTGTTCTGGGGATAATGTACAATATCTAAGACATTTCCTGAGAGATTTTTTTATACTATTTTTTTCACTAATTTCTTATCCTCCATTTTCTTTGTTTTCTTGTTAAATATTGGAAATCCTGAACTGTTGATTTAATTTTTCCTTCCATCTCTTAACCACTTGTATTTTTGTTTGAGGGGTTACCTATTCTTTTTTTTTATTTTAAGCCATCACTTTCTTATGTTTCCAGAGTTCACTATTGTTTTACAGATGAACTATCTTCTTATATCTTAGAATATAAGAATTCTCCATTTTTATTGTAAGTTTCTTCTGATTGTCAAATTGTTTTCAGTTCCTCTAAGCTCCTTTTAGTCTTTTTATTTTGATCCAACTCTTTCACGCTGGGGCTTTCTTTGAGTATCTGAAAAATCTTCGGACATTCATTTGTGTTTAAGAGTGAGACCCTCAAACCTGCTTGGAGGCTGAATGTGTGTGGACAGGCCTTATCAGCGATGGCTTCATTGTTGGGTTATGGGGCAGTTTGTCAATCTTTTAACCAGTGCTTCACATGAGAAATCTGGCATCTTTCTTCTGGGGTCAGCTATTTTTCTCAAGCTTTTTCTGCAAGGCCCCACTAGTAAATATTTTAGGTTTTGTGGCTGTGTGGGACACACACTGTTTGTTGGAACTATTCAGTTCTAATGTTGTAGCAAGAAAACAGCCATAGACAACTTTCAAACAAATGCATTTGATTGTGTTCCCATAAAATGTTTATTTGCAAAACCAGAAGGAAGTCAGTTTGGCCCATAGGTTGTAATTTCAGTCTCCAGCCTGTGCGTATATATGTCTGGCTCCTAGAGGCCCGGGACTAGGGGCAGGGAGGGGCCAAGGGTCTGTTAGGCCTCAGAACATGGTACCCCAAAGTATGGCACCTCAGCATGCTGAGTACTTTGCACTAAATTAGGAGACTGACAAGGCCTTAGAAGCAAAGTCTTTCTGAGCCTTTCCCATCCTGCCCCTCTTCTTCTCCGTGAGTCATAGAAACAAGAATTCTTCTTCCTCAAGGGAGATCAGAGAGTGTAGAACCCTTTTCTCCTAAAGCTGTCCACAAACCTAGAAAGGTCACTCTCTTCCTTCTCTCTTGAAGACCTTCATTCCAGAGGGGTTTTGCCCCTGCCCCATGCCTGGGAGGTAGAAATGCTACTGAGAGAAGCCAAGAAGAATCTGCACTGCCGGGTCCTGCTGGTTTCCCCTCAGTCTGTCAGTATTAGATCGGTCCCTCTATCCAATCACAAGCCTCTGTCCATTCTTCATGGAATGGAAGCATAAAAATACAGTTTTCCCTGGGTCTTTGGGTCTTCATTTCTGAAGTCTCCTGTGTCACATAAAACTTTGATTAAATAAATTTGTTATGCTTTTCTCTTGTTAATCTATCTCTTGTTATCAGAGTGTCAGCCAGCTGTGACCCTTATGATGGGGAGGATAGAGATCACATCTTTCTGCTCTCACAGGCCCCACAGTTCAGTATATTGAGCTTCCACTAATTCTCTTGTTTTCAGCTGACCTCTTATGAAATGTGATATGCTGAGTTCTGAGCTTGCGTGGCTCCGTTTCTTTGGGGCAGGCATCCTCAAACTACGGCCCACAGGCCACATGCGGCCTGCCTAGGACATTTATCCGGCCCGCCGGGTGTTTTTGCCGCCGCTGCTTATCCTGCTTAGCAGCCGACTCGTCCCGGGGCCCACAGTCTGGCCCTCCAATGGTCTGAGGGACAGTGAACTGGCCCCCTGTTTAAAAAGTTTGAGGATCCCTGCTCTGGAGAATAAACTGGCCCTTCTATGGTGGTGGTGAATGGGAGAGATCGTTTCCCAGTGGGGCAGGAGACCTATGGGCTCCAGAACCAGATTTGACTATTCCTCTTCTTCCCTGTTAGCCCCATGGCTCATTCTTTCCTCCCATGGTCCCTGGGTCCTGAGGTCCCTGGTGCCTTCAAGAGCCAAGAATAGATTTGTTTGGGCAAACTGGTTCCATTACAATACTCCCACTCCCAACATGTAGGTTATAACATTTGTCACTTGTCCCCATTTACTTAATTTTATAACATTTTATCATATTTCAGGCATACAGAAAGATATGAAAACAACAGAAAATCACGATTGTACTCACTGCCCAGTTAAAAAATTAAAATATTACAAAAGAAACAGGAGCCTGTGTTTACACCTCCCAATTCTGTAGATTTTTCTATCTTGGAAAAATGTGTTGAAACCATTCATCGTTAATTTGTTCACCTGGTGAGTTCAGACCATTTTTACTCCTTTAGTGACTATTGCTTTGGGGACAGAGAGAAGATAAACATTGTCTACAATAGTGTCTTGAGAGAATTTATTATAATTTAATCATTTACTTTATCTTAGACACAGACTTCCTTTTAGCATGCAGTGCTATAGGAGAACATCATAGTTCATAGAGGTGTTTCATTTTCTGGGTTATTTATTTAGAATTCACATCCATAAGTTGAATTATTTGGCCAAAAGCTATAAATATTTTTATGGTATTGATCCACAACACAACTTTCCCCCAAGCATTGCCAGCTTGTGTGTCAGCAAGCTCTTCCACAACAGCCAAGTGGAAGCCATAATTCCTTCCATGGAACTGCAAAGGGCAAGCATGTCCAATTAGCTCAATGCTGCAAATGTAGGGAAATGAGCATCTCCATCTCATTGCTGCTCAAAGTGGGATCCCATGAAGCAGCAGCACACGTGTCACCAGGGAGCTTGTTGGAAATGTAGACTCTCAGGCTCTGCCCCAGATTGCTGAGTTTGGGCCTGCATTTTGATAAGGTTGATTCAGGTGATTCACACACACCTTAAGGTTTGAGGAGAACCACAGCTTACTACTCAATTTTCTGAAGGGCTCAGGACGTGAGATGTTTTATTCATCAAATCAAAAGGAAGGAGCCTCTGCTACTTTTGGTTTTAAAGATGAACACAGAAATGTTCTGATACCTTGGAGCCTTCTCGCCATCCTAGGGGGCACCCAGCAGGGTTGATGAAGAAGTGGTTCAAGGTGAAAAGTTTTGGGTTTCATTCTTGGTGCAGTCATTAACTGATCTTTGTCAAGCTTGTCATATGTCATGTAATGGCCTTTTTGAGCACTCAGGACCATTGTGACAGGGAATGGGAAAGCATCTCAAAAGAAGCTTGAAAATTTTCTCCAAATATGCAATATATAATTGGAAGCACCATGCATAGGACAGGTGCATCACCTGCCCTGTAAACCTCCTGCAAGCTGCGTGCACATCTTGCCCAGGCCAGGATCGACAAGTCCTGCAGAGCATCTCAGACAGAGAGAACAGGCAAGGGGGCTGTAGGAAAGCCTCTGCAGAAAGGGTCAAGGCGTAAGTCGGTGCTGCAACAGGGAGCCACTCCTTTGCTGCTTGGGCTGATTTTAGTCTTCCTGAAAGAAACAGCCTTTGTATATGGAGGAATATGTTAGTTTCCTAGCACTGCTGTCATAAATTACTATAAACTTGGTGACTGAAAACAGTGGAAGTTTATACTCAGTTTTGGAGTGTTGGTTGGGCTGCGCTCCTTCCCCAGGCTCTGGGGGAGAATCCTTTCTCGCCTCCTCCAGTTTCTGGTGGCTCCGGGGATGCCGTGGCTGTGGCTTCATAGCTCTAATCTCTGTCTTTGTCTTCACATGGACTTCTCTCTGTCATCTTCTCTTTTTTCTCCTATAAGGACACTTGTCATTGGATTAGGTCCTTCTAGATAACCCATGATGCCTGATGATCTCATCTGGAGATCCTTAACTTAATTTCATCTTTCAAGACTCTTTTCCTAATGAGGTTACATTCAGAGGCTCCACAGGTGAGGACTTGGATATATCTTTTGGAGGGACTTTGGAGGCGAGAGTGACTGTATCTTGGAAGCCAATCTGCCTTGCTGACTTCCACATAACCCCAGTCCTGTGAATGCCTTCTGGTTCCTTTATTTACTAGTGTAGTAAATACAGTGTAATAACATGTGCTTGTTACTGTAATATAAATCCTGCCTTTAGATCAAAGCAGCTTTCAGCTTATTGCTGGAATCATAGGCTATGACACACAGCGCCTTCTAGCCTGTTCTGGAGGGTGGCCTTTCCTTGTCTTGGCAAAGCATGTACCCCCTTCACCATGGCACACAAGTACCGGGTCTGGGATGCAGAGGTCTACCCGTCTTGCTGCCATCCAAGACCATGCTCCCATCCATCAGCTCCCCAGTAAATCACCCTTTACTGACAAAATGGATTTGTCTGCCTTGTTCTTTGGTTCTCAGCTCCTCCTGCATTTGGGGACCAGTTTGCACGTTATCCAACCCTCTGTGAGGAATGTGAACAAACTTGGTCACTGGTCTCCTTTGTTCAGATCAGCAGAAAGATTAACCAGCCACAGGCAACTGCAGGTAACCCAAGTCCTGTTCAAGGTACCTATACTGTGGCAATCCAGGGTGTCTGAGTCATGAGGAGCATTGAGGGGCTCTCCTGATTATGAGACACTTGGGCATCCGTGGCTTCCAATCAGAGTCTGGGGGCTCCCCTCAGCCATGGCCCCTCTGTCCTCCTAGGATGCTTCTCTCAGCCACTCCAATCATCCCAGCCTCAGCTGGCTTTGTATAGCAAATAAAAGGCATCAACTTGGCAGCTCAAGGCAAAAGGTAGGGCCTTTTAAAACTAGTTAATTATAGGGGTGGCACCTGTGGCTCAAGGAGTAGGGCGCCAGCCCCATATACCAGAGGTGGTGGATTCAAACCTGGCCCTGGCCAAAAACTGAAAAAAAAAAACTAGTTAATTACAAGTTATGGGAGGAATGTTTTAAAACACCAGAAATGTATATCCCTGAAGTAGAACATAGGGGTTCAAAAATGAAATTTCCTTCTCTCTTCTCTTCTTCCCTCCCTCAGTGAGACAGGCTAGGGATATAATTAGATCCCTCCTGGCTGTGTTTGATCAGACCGTCCAGGTGGACACACCTCCACGGAGAAGGGAGGGGTCCAACCAGCCAGGTCAGGAGTCATGGATAGGTCCCCAGATGGAGCCCTGAGTGAGTGCTAGGCGAGGGGACAGTAGGGGAGGCCCAGGGGAGGCTGGGGTGAGAGTCAGCGAGTGCTCCGGCACTCAGAGGAGTCTGCAGGGTGCAGCTGCTGCCTGCTGACCAGCCCAGAGCAGCAGCATCTTAAAAGATCAGAACACAGCTCAGGAAATGGGACGTGGTACGTGATGACTCAGGCTGTAACTACAGACGGGCTCACAGCCAGGTATCCTTTGGAGAAATTTGAGAATGCCTTCAGAGGAGAGGATGGAGGAGAGATGGTGAGATTTAATGGGGAATGTTCCTTCAGGAGAATTTGATTGAGAGCCCAAGGTGGGATTTGGTAACTACCCAGGTTAAGAGCACAGGAGGCATTTGTAAGAGGCATTGAACATGAATAGCGTTGTTCCTGTGAGCTAGCCCACATCATGCTTCTCAGATCAGGCAAGCAGGGGACACACTGTGGAGGAGTGTGTGCAGAGGGCGTGCAAAATCCTCTGCAGAAAGTTCTGACCATCTGAACCAAGGCAGCAGAGCTGAAGGCACAATCACCTCACAGCCAGCCCGTGTCAGGGCAGAAGGGAAAGGGAAGCTAGTCTGTTAAGTTACATAAAGAAAGTCTAGAGGCTTTGTAAAGGGAACAGTGAGACTATATGGCATGTGCAGTTTGAGTTTGCAGTTTATTGATAGATACAGGAAGTATAGAATCATTAGAACTGGACATGTGTATCTTGGGGCAATATGAGGAACTCCTGCCCAGCAAGGTACTTGGAGATGCCAGTGTGTTAAACAGGAAAAGGGTGAACAGTCTGATCTTCTTGAGATTCTAAGAGGAGAGATTAAGGTTTCATATTAATTTCTAATGCTGTTGTAACAAATTTTCACAAATTTAGTAGCTTGAAACAACACAAATGTTTTGTCTTATAGGTCTACAGGATAGAAGTCTGAAATGAGTCTCAGTGTTAGCAGGACAGTGTTCCTTCTGGAGGCTCTTGGGGAGAACGGGTTTCCTTGCCTTTCCCAGCTTCTGAAGACTTCTGTGTTCCTTGGTTTATGGCCCCCTGCCCTCTCCAAAGCCAGAGATAACTGCCCAGGCCTTTCTCATGCTGCCCCTTTTTCCTACAAGCTCCTCTGTCTCCCTCTTCCGTATTTCAGGGCCCCCATGATGACACTGGCCCATCTGGGTGATCCTGAATAATCTCCCTATTTTAAGGTCAACTCATAAGCAACCTTAACTCCATCTGCGATCTGAATTCTCCTCCCCATGTAACACTACTTAGAAGTTCTGGGGACCCACCAATCTGCCAGGTATCATTTAACATAAATTTATACAGAAGATACAAAATTAAGTTACCTAGGGGAGGGTGTGGCAGTGGATACAAGGTATACAGAGGCATGGATTTTCAGGGAATGGCGTCAGCATGTTTTATTTCACTGCTATCCTCACAGCCCAGGCACAGAAATCCAGCGCTCATGAGTCTACACCTCTTCATTTGTCACGCTCTGTATCGTTATTACTCCGTGAAAAAGACAGGAGGCAGCAAAGTGCACCTTCCCACAGGTGCTTTCAGGGGCTTTCCTCACTCTGCCGCCTCCACTGCTTTCCTAGCTTTGAGAGGGGTGGTTGATCCTTCCCAGAGAGAGCGACCAAGAGGGTTAACTCCACAATTGGGGTAGTCGAGGCCTGATGGCCGGTGAGCAACCACCCTCACTGCGAGAGAGAAGGAGGTCCACTCTTCCCTTTGCTCTCAGCACCTCCAGACTGTGCAGAAACCGTGTAAGGGATGAAGTGAGGACACTGCCTTTTTCTTGCTCTCCTATTTCTCTCATCAGGGCTGGAAGTGCCTTATGCTCATGGGCTGGAGTTTCCAAAGTGAGACACCGGGAAGAAATGAAGGTTGGCCATGCAGGATAAGACCTAAGCTTAAAGCAGAGAAATTAAAAGGCTTTTGGGGTTGCCTCTACACTGTCCAGGGCCATTTCTTGGGTGTGCAGGGAGGTTTGCGTGGAGACAGAGGTGCTGCCTGGGAATGCAGTGAGTGTTCTTGGTGGAGCTGACACTTAGGCTGGGTCTCCTGGGAATCTGAGCAGAGCAGATCCTGACAATTAGGCATCCTCCAGGGTGGGCAGGCAAGTGCCTCCAGCTTTCTTTCGGTTCTGTCTGTCTGCTGAGAATTGCACTTGGACAGGTCCCCAGGGCTGCTGTAGGGGCCACTGTGTACTTGTAAGCCCTGGCTATGGCTGATTTGTCCAGGAGCAGATCGCTGACCCAAGCGGGGTTCAATCCTCCTTCCCCAGTTTCGGCAGTAGCAGGTGTGTAGCCTTATCACGTGTCCTAATAACTTCCTGTCGTAAAAGGATGAGGCCAGTGCAGAAGGTGGGCAGGACTCAGAGGCGCCCGGGGCTCCCAGAGGCTCCAGCTGTCCTTGGGCTCCCTGTCACTGCTAACCTTCCCCAGTTCAAATCCACCCCTCCTTGCCTTCCAGGAGCCAAAATATAATCTTTTTGGCTGAGCCAGGTTCAAGCTGGGGTTTTACAGCTTGGTACCAAACTATCACGGTTGAAAAGGGGATGCGTTTGGAGGCGAGTTCATTGAGGCAGCCTTTGTAGAATTAGGGAGAGGATCTCTCTCTCTCCTGGCAGTGCACAGCCAGCAAGGTGGACAGAGCCTGCCTGGAACACACAACACGATGACAAGGCCAGGCAGGCGAGGAAGGAGGCCACTCTTGTCCATATGCAGTAAGTGCTATTTGAGTCCAAAGTCAATTCCAGTGACCATGGAAAGGCTTGGGGTAGGACAGGAGAAGCAAGAAGGGAGGACAAAATAGAGGCATGTGAAGAGCTTTGCGGGATGCTCTGCGCACAAGAGCACAACAATGGTCCGAAGGTGGGTGTGAGCAGCAGAAAAGTAGAACTGGGAGGAGATGGGAAAAAGAAAATAAATCTAGGAAATCCAGACATCATCTGTCAGGGACTGTATTTCTCACTGAACAGTTTTAACATTCTTGTTCCCTTATTCCTGACTCCTTTTGACTAGCATATGGTTTTGCTATTTTCGAATGACAAATTCTCCTATCATTAGAAGATCGCAACCTCTCAACTTTTGGCAAATGTGCTGCTCACCATCTCTGGGGTCTCTGAACCGGGTCCTGGGCGGAGCATGGAGCTGGCTGACCTGTCCACATGCTCCTGCCCCATCACCTGGCAGTAAGCAGCAGAAATCTACCAGATGGCTGCCAGAAGCACGCTCTGTGGCCATTCAGTAGACACTGTCCAGTGCCTGCTGATGTCATTAAAGAGCAAGCAGCTCTCTGGGCTCAGGAAGGCACCAGTGCCGAGCTAACAGCAAAGTCTCAGTTTCCAACCACATTAACCAGCTTTGGCAGGGTCATGACGAACATAAAACCTTCCCCATTTAGCCAGCTTTGAAAATAACAAAACCATATACTGATCAAAAGGAATCAGGATCTACCTTTGATAAACTTGGAGAAGCAGAAACAATGAAACAATGTTTAGTAAATATTTAGTTGTACCACTTGAAAAAAAATCAGAAAAAAAAGATTTTATCCTCTCTCTCTTAACAAAAAAAATGACTCATAATTTTGTCACAAATTACACAGATGTAACAATAACAACAAAAAGGTATGAGAGGGTGGAGAAAGTTGGAGAGAGAAGAGATGCCATTTGTCCCAGGTTGAGCCCCCAAGGGCCAAGCACACAGGTGTGGAATTTAGTTTACACAGAGCAATAGGGGAGAAGATGGTTCGGCTTGAGGAATTATGGGTAATGGGAACTACCACTCAAGGAAAAAACGTATGGCATCTAAAGCATGATGGGATGGTGACCATCATTCCTACACTGGAAATACAATAACAAAAATGCACTAAAGCACTCACTAAGAAATCGGGGCCTCTGAGTGAGAAGGAAATCTGGAAACGGAATGTGAAAGGGGTGTCTGAGGGAGTCGGTTTGCACACCCCCTTTGGTATGTATGGTTTCTAAACTACGATGCACGTAGGAACCGAACAGGAAGGGGAGC
>NW_003852591.1:2009675-2013360 GCF_000181295.1 Otolemur garnettii | reverse complement strand
TTTTTCACTTGGAGAAGGAGGGGAGGAGAGAGAATAGAAAGAAAGAACTCCTTAATTGCAGGTCACCCAGAGAAAATATATTCAGTAGAGCAAGTTGGGATGGACAAAGGTACGTGATGGTGAACTTGGCCCTTTAGGAAGAGGAGCTTGTGCCAGGCCAGGATGAGGACCCTGTTTTTTCCTACATGCCGCGGATTCCAAATCCTGGTCCGGATATGGTCACCCTGGCTATAACGTTACCTCTGATTTTTTTTTCTGTTGCCTAAGATGGAAGGGGACAAAGCAGAAGCAAAGACCCTAAGGATTCTAGCAAAGATTTTGCTGGAATCACAGAAAAGCAAACTTGTAATGACTTCTTTGACCCCCTTTTGTTTCTTCCCTGAAACTATCATTAGATATTAAGTTCATAAACCTCCATCACCCCAGCAGGTTTTTAATAGACCCTTAGGGTATCCAGGCCCGTGCTGTCTTATCTCATTTCATTAATTACATTTCATGATCACTGAGGATCAGGAGGTGGAGGAGGAACCAGTGTTCAATTTCAGGGAGCAGCAGCAATCTCAGACGGGGCAGGAGAGATGATGCTACAAAATCAATTTGGCAGTCAGCTGTGACGCACAAATGGCTCCCGGTAATGGGGTACGGGTGGGCTGAGCGTGGATGCAGATATAAGATGGAACAACTTGATCTCTGCATTCGAAGTCAGGGAGGGGGGATATCTGCAGTGATTGTGGGGCAGCTCACCATGGGTGGGAAGAAGTCTCCAGGCAAATGCACCAAGACAGACTCCAGCCAATTTGGAACTCAAAAATATAGACTTTCGTGTTCTCAGAGTTGGTTTGTCAAGTGCTATGAGTCTTGGGTGAATAAAAAAGGGACTTCCCTGGGATTCTTGCAAAGTAGAGTAAGACCTCATTTATTTGGCAACTCCATTTATCCAGAGAACACAAGAGATAAGTGACCAAAAGGGCCTCTGAGCTGAGTCTGCAGATGAAATAAACTCTGTGCCTCAAGGTGCATTGTCTGTTATTTAGAAGGGCACACCTCATGGAGAAGACTCTTCACTCTTGCTTTACGTTAATGAGGTCAGTTATTTGATTTCCTGGTATGGTGGATCAATTTCAAGAATGAAATCTGTTTCCCCAGTGCTTGAATTGAGGGAGCTTGTGGCTTGTTTTACCCAATAAAATGCAACACAAGTGACAGAGTGCCAGTTCTAAGCCTTGGGAGTTTCGTATGCTTCTGCTCTCTCTCTTGGAATCCTGCTATGCCCCTGTGATCAAGGTCAAATTAGCCTGCTGGAGACCACATGAAGGATCACTCAATTGTCCCAGCTGAGGCCACCCTAAACCCGTGGAGCCAAATACATGAGAGAATTCAGCTAAGATCAGCAGAGCCACCTGTGCAGTCCACAGCTGCACACAGACACATGGCTGAGCCCAGAGGAGACAGCGGGCACATAGCCATGTGAGCAGGATGGTAAATGCCTACTGTTTTAAGCCAGTGAGATTTGGGGTGGTTTGTTACTCAGCAATCACTGCCTGATACACCTGGTCTACTACAGATGTTAAAGGAGTTGGGCAGAGGAGGAAGGGCTAGTAGAAAAAGAAAACAAGTAAACCGACAACTAAAAGGCAGAAACAGGAACTCAAGGGACCCAAGTGTCCGGGGCCATTTAAGGAAGGAGAAGCAATCTGTGGCATCTTATAAGAGCCTGACCACGGATGAAGTTTTAGAGCACAATATGAGAACACTGATCTTAAGTCACCCAGAAAAATGAACCAAAACGTAATGTCCTTTCTTTAGGAAGACAAGTGCATGAACCGTATTTAAGGAAGATTTCCATTTAAAATATGGTTAAAAATTTCCATTTAAAAACTTTCCAGTTAAAATAAAAAGCTTGTAGTTTTGAGTGTTACACATATTTATCTGGAAAATTCAGTTGTGTGTTCAGGGATAGTACTTTCTGAAACAAAAATTGGGTAACATCTCAGACAGGCTTTCGTAATGGTTCCAGGTGCAAAAGGAAGCCCAGAAAATATGGTTTGGCTGCCGTGATACTTGCTGGCATCTCAGGGACATTGAGGCACTCGTGGGGATGATGCACAGAGCATTTGAAACTAAAATGACCTGAAAATGTCTGAGCAGAAGAGTCAGTCTCTTCCTGTGTGATTCCTGCCTCCCCAAAGGCACCAGATTAGTGAGATGTGCAGACTGTGGCCTGCAGGGCCAACCTTGGGCAGCTTGCAGAGATCTGCGTGGGAGACTGAGGAGAGGGACAGGGTGATGGAAAGCATTGCATGATCGCCCCCCTTTCCAAAGCACTGTTAAACTCCACACTGAAAAATAATTATCATGGAGGCCAAGGAGCCGTGGCTCATGCCTGTAATCATAGCACTCTGGGAAGCCAAGGCAGGTGGATTGTCCTGAGTTCACAAGTTCCAGACCAGCCTGAGCCAAAGCAAGACCCTGTCTCTAAAATTAGCTGGGCATTGTGGTGGGTGCCTGTAGTCCCAGCTACTTGGGAGGCTGAGACAAGAGAATCACTTGAGCCCAAGAGTTTGAGGTTGCTGTGAGCTGTGATGCTGTGGCACTCTACTGGGGACAACAAAATGAGACTCTGTCTCAAAAAAAAAAAAAAAAATCACGATTCACATTCTTCACATGCACTCTGAATGCCAAGGACAGGATTGACCTCTTGCCTTGCATGAACTCATTCACCCTAAGTGAGTTAGGTACATCTAGATGAACTCGTTAACCCTGTAAGTTAGGTATGTTGTTAACCCTGTAAGTTAGGTACATCTACAGTCTCCCTCTAAAGAGCTGGAAACAGAGCCACTGAGAGATGAAGTAATTTACTTCAATGTTAGAAAATGGGAACTGCAGAGGCAGGATGCAAACTTGATGTGTGGCTCCAGACCCGTCCATCCCCTAAATGTTCTGTCTGCCCTTTACTTTACAAAGTTCCACCCTTTAACTCAGCCCTTTCAGAGTCCCCCTACCCTCAGTTCTCAAGGAACTAAGGGGGGTGTGGCTCTGACTAACTGCCACTTATCACCTGATGCAGGCCCAAGGAAGCCAGGTGGGATGTGTGTGCCCACCTAGACAAGCTCAGCTGGGACCTCTGGCAGCTTCTCCCACTGCCAAAACCTTTCCCCAGCCCCACCCTGCATAGCTGCTGACAGGTGGGCTCTCCACCCCCCAGCTTTATCTCCAGCTAACACCCCTCTCCTCTTCCTCCTCTGCCCTATCTAGGGGTTTCCTTGCTGCTCTAATGAAAATCCCCTGTGTCACATTGAAAAGTTGCCAGTTACTGCTGCTGGGTCGAGACTCTCGAAAGCTCCTCGCTGGGCAGTGAGGAGCAGCCGGTTGGAATAATCCCTTCAGAGTGAGCAGCCTCTCATGCATAATTAGCAGGTACCAGGTGGGGCGTCAACAAACAAACCATAGATGTGCCAGGCTCCCCCCGCCCCACAGTGGCTTTCTCCCTGCCTGGGCCTGGGCACACCTGCCTGGCCACTACCTACCTCAGGCTGTCTGCTGCGGCCTCTCTCCTCACACCCCAAAGATAAGACAAACCAGTGCCCCTTCTCGTGAGCTCTCAGGTCAGTCTGAGGAGCTGACAGTGGCTTTGCCTGAGCCTCGAGGATTATCCAAAATGCAGATTTCTCAGCTCTACCCAGAA
>NW_003852591.1:2008867-2009104 GCF_000181295.1 Otolemur garnettii | reverse complement strand
GTGTCCAGCTCAGAATTTCCATTCTGAGGAAATTCCAATGTCTCTTGCCTGGTTATGGTGCTCAGAACCACTGATCTTGAGCAACTAGAGCCTGGAAAGATGCTGTCACATCTACTCTCTCCCACAACTGCAAGCCCTAAGAGCCCTTCCAAGGCCAGAGGCCAGCACTGCAGGCACCCGCCAACTGTCACAATACCCCAGGACAGCCATCCTGCCTATCTCACAGAGAAAGAAGCT
>NW_003852591.1:1980111-2008689 GCF_000181295.1 Otolemur garnettii | reverse complement strand
TAAATGTGAGCCATGCTCTGGCCAAGGCAGCCTTCTGGTGCACTTGAACTAGGGAAAAATAAGAATGGCAGTGATTCTCAAGGGGGATGATGTTGATCCTACCTCAGGGACATTTGGCAATGTCTGGAGACATCTGTGGTTGTTACAACTGTGGTGGGGGGGCGGAGATAGGAGGGGTCACTATTGGCATCCATGGGAGAGGTCAGGAATTCTGCTAACTATCCTACAATGCACAGAACACGAACAGCACAACAAGGAGTTACTGGCCCAAAGTGTCAACAGTGCCACTGTTGAGCAACCCTGGAACAGGCACACAGGGTACCATGAAAGACATGAGTCCAAACTCAGGGATGTCCTTCGTCTTCTGAAGGCAGAAGGTTATTCAAGCTCTTTGTTTCTGTAGCTTCCATTTGTTGTTATTTATCTAGAAAAAAGATGTGGATCAACACAGGGGCCGGCAGGGAAAGGCTGACAGGTCGATCACACAGCCAGCTCTCCATAGGAGCTGGGCTTTAAAGGCTCAGTCTATCTGACATGCGATAAATACTGAGGCCCGACGTAAGCCCTTGATTCCTTCAGAAATTGGTCATCGCTTTAACGGTAGCAGATGGATGAAATGTTCAGTCCTGCGCTGCCTGATTAGATTTACTCCACACAGATTCCCCAGGTGGTCTCCCCTCTTCACTGAAGAGTTAAAACAGACCATTTAGTTGATAAAATCGCGTCTCTCGTGAGTTAACAGAGTGGAACTAGCTCCTGGACCAGACTGTAGCACAAATGCTGCAGAGGAAGCCAGGCTGGAGGGCCAGATATTTTCTTTGCAGGTGATTCGACACAGTTCAGTGGTCGATGGCGTTTGGAAGCGGAACACCTCTTGATGATCCAGGCCCCCCTGTGTACGGCCAGGACCTCAGAGGATGGACATAATCTCTTTTCCCTATAAAGTGAATCTGGGCATTTTATAGCTGAAAAGGGAGCAGTTCCATTTGAGTTAATCAAGAGGCTGAAGGCGAAGGTGCATTATGTAGATTTTAGGGACATTCTTCCTTGATTGACAAGGTCCTGTGGCCACCACCCGTAAAGCTTTAGCTACGGTCCATTTCCTGCCATCACTCAAGGGATGCGTGTTCTCTTGGTTATGCTCACGTGGGGCCTGCAGGGTTTTTACACATTAGTCTAAGGAATAACTATAGTCTGACTCTTGGAACTGAGCACACTTGCGAACCGTAACCCCGCAACATTTCTTTCTTGCTGAACTAAAGAAAGCAGCAACGTTACTGAGGGGTGAACATACCTTTCCGCCACTTTGGACATCTTCAAACAATGTCTGTCAATCTGTGCATTCAAAAATGTAATCTGGGGAAAGAGAAGACAAGGATGTTAAGACCAAAATAGAATTCTTATGGTTCCGCTTGATTCCATGAACACAAATTGTGTATTTCCACCAAGATTCAAACACCCCTTCTCGCAAGACCTCTCCAGCTTGGCATGCCAGTAACCAATTTGCCCTGTGGATATTCCTGTCACACTTGAGATTCACTGTCCACAATTTTGCCCATGTCGCATATTCTCCTGTATTGTATTGATTTAAGTCTTGATTTCCAAAACTTAAAGGCAATGTATATCTTATAAAGCTCAGCAACAGCCGGGACAGGTGGTATGTGCACCTCGCATACCTCTCCTCTGCCCACCTTCAGCATATACGTCACACCTGTGTGCCTGGCCTGCTTGACTGCAACCATCAAATAGCTATTATCACACATCTGCTTCCTCTCCTCCACCCAGTAATAAACTTGGCAAGGGCAGGCGCTAAAAGTTTACTCCTTTGGGTGTTTCTCCCCCAGAAGCCAGCGAGACATATAAGACAGATAGTGGGCCCTCTAGTTGCCTTACCAGGAAACATCAGAAGGGACTAAGGTAACTAGCCATCATCTCTTGACCTGGTCTCCTCATCACAAAGGAAAATAGCATTTAACTAAAGAATGCTGACGTGGCATTGGGAGTAGGGCTCTCTTATTCTTAAACTTTGCTTTTGAATCACAATAATAAACAAAGGGTGGTCCAGAGCTGATTTGCTCTGGAAGTGCATCACCATTTGGGGGATCCCTCCTCCACCTGCCACAGTGGAAAGGGCAGTTGTGGCACCGGCATAACCCACTGATGTCCTTCTCCAATGGAACTTGGGAGAGGACTCTTCTCTCAAGCTTCCATGGGTGGTTCACGCATAGAACTCACAAGGTTCAAGTTACCCACAGCTGGGTTCCACTGTGGGGTCCAGGAACCCAGTGGCTCACCCTGACCTCAGGTGGGAACTTTACAAGGGCTTTTCAACTGGCCGTGTCTCCTCCCGGGCAGGCAGCTATCAGCTTATTCACCTGTTTCCGGATGTCCTCTTTTGTAGTTTTTCTGATGGGCTGGCTGAGCACGTGCACAGGGCTCTGGGACTGGGACTCTTCTGTCACACCGTACACTGACTAGAAGAAGCAAGGACACAGAGTCATCTACCCTTACAGCTAAAGGGTAGCCTGGGGGTAGGTGGGTTCAACCACTCATCTGGTTCTTTTAATCCCCTCCTGACACCTGGATAATAAGTGACTGGCCTCTGCTTGAGTTTCTTCTCTGATGAGAACTCTGCCTCTTGAGTGATCTCATCCCACCTTTGGGTTACCACTTAGAAAAGCTTGCCTTTTATGGAGCTGAAAACGGCCTTCTAGTATATCAGTGTCTGGCCAAACACAGTCCATAGACCATCTGCAAAGAACCATCTGGGGGTTCTTGGTAAAGATGCGCATTGATAAGCCAACCTTAGACCTACTGAACCCGAATCTTTGTGGGTGGCTTTGGGAATCTACACATCTATCAAATGCCCCAGATGATTCTGAGGCAAAAGAAAGTTCAAGAACAAATGCTGGAGATGATGCACAGAAGATCCCCTGGATTCCCCGTTGGTCAGCAGATGGCATGCCCATGTGGTAGAGAACTGAGATGGGAGGATTTCAGGCCTTGGTTTCTCAGTATGTCCATAGTCATAGCTACTTTTTAAGTTGTTCCCAGTGGTTTGGACGGACTAAATGTAATCTTTGCTTTGGAAAAGAAACAAAACCAGATAAAGCAGATGGGACTCCATGAAATTCTATAATATCAGAATTAAGGGCCCCTTAAAGACTGAATTAGGAAAATTTACAACTAAAATTTTGATATATAACACAGTATCTCAGTGAAGAACAAAATATACAGTAGATTCAAGAAGTTTATAGACCCTCCACAGTTGACTACCTCCTTACGATGACCACCTTTTCAAGTTGACCTAATTTTCATAGATTGGACATGTGCCACATGTACACATCAGTAGAGTATGACTAGTTCCTTATGTTGACCAGTTTGTTACAGTCCCTTTGGTGGTCAACTTACAGAGGTTCTACTTCGCGGATCTCGTGTGTGTGTGTGTGTGTGTGTGTCTCATGTATAAATATGTGAGAGAGATAACTGTTCCTTACAAGAAATAGGAATGTTTGGGAACACTTCTCCAATTTTTTGAAATTAATATTATGGGGTTCAGCCATATTCTCTTATAACATTGACTTTGGTGCCCTGGTGAGGGTGGGACGTGTGGAATGTGGGCAGTCCGAGTATGGCACCCATGGGTATGCTATGGGACTATGCCTTTCAGTTAAGTGAAATACAAGTGACCATTGGGTGCTTCATAGTTGGGCAAGAAGAAGGTTTGAGTTTGGAGGACCTAGTTCTAGTAAAAGACTCTCATTTGCTAAGTACCAAGCTCACTTTCGCCTGTGGACGTTCTCATGTTTTTGTTCCTTTGTTTCCTTTCTCTCCCTCTCTGACACCTCCCCAGAGCTGAGTGCTACTTGGCCTCAGCACACTTGACTCTGCTATAGGAAGCCCTGGGGAAGCTCCCCCCGCCCACCACGTGGCTTAGCTGCCCTTCCCGTGCTCCTCAGCCCTCCTGTCCTTCCCCTGACACGGCACCCACAGCCCTGTTGCCCGTTGGCTGGTTTTGTTCCCTGCCAGACTGTGGCTTGGCGAGGACCTGCCCCTGTATCCCACCGTGAGCACCGTGCCAAGCACAGGTCAGACACTCAATAAATACACGTGGAATGAATGAATGAAATGATTTCAAAAGACAAAATGTATTAGAATTACAAATTCTGAGCAGTACTAGAATTGGAAGAGCTAATTTACATTAAGAATTTTTAGTTCAGCCAAACTAGCGAACCTTTTTAACCTTTTGTGGATTCTTCAAACGTCGACATTTTCGGATATCCATTTCTGTTGTGTTCACACAGCCTGGCTGAGGAAAAAAAAAAGTCAGTGCATAAATTACTAAGTGAAAATTCTCTTCCAATTTTTCCAATTTAGCCCAAGTAATTCCATCAGAACCAGTCTTTTATCTTTGCCATTACAGATAATGCATGATTTTCTCCCCATCTTTCCGTAATATATATTTCTCTCTGGAGCTCTCATATGAAATATAAAAGCTTACCCCCTAATACGTAAGGCTGATAAGTATAGTGCACAGTTTGTAAGAGCAGGTGGCGAGATTGCTTCAGCCGCAGCCTTTGCTACTGTACATCCCGAACCATCTGAAATGGCTCCACTATCAGCGTGGCCAGTGACTTTTAGTTTTTGCTTTTAAGCGGGTTGGGGATGACTAAAATAGTTCATTCACTTTCAGTTTCACTTCATGAGGGAAATGCAAGATTTGTTTTAGTAACATGAAATTAGAAATACAACCAGACCTCATTATTTACGGCTTTTGTATTTGTGAATTCTACTACCTGCTACAATGTATTTGTAACTCCCAAATCAGCACTTGTGGCATTTTAATGACCATTTTGCGAACATTCATAGAGAGGTAAACATTTTCAGTGCCCTGCTGTGTGGCTACCCCTGACTCTTTGCCTGCGTGTTTCAGTCCTCACACTGTGACCCGTCTAGTTAGGGTTTACTTAGTGCCAAGTTTCGTGCATTTTTGTGCTTTTTGTTGGGGATTATGCTGTTAAAGTGGCACAAGTATGTTAACCAGTTTGATGAAAGTATTTCAAATTGTACATAAAACTAGTACATTGTACCCCATAATTGAATTAATGTACACAGCTATGATTTAATAATAAAATAAAATAAAATGGCATAAGCATAGTGTTATAGTAAATGCAAGAAGGTTGTGATGTGTGTTAGGAAAAAATACACATTAGATACGTTTTGTTCAGGTATAACTTCCAATGTCGTTGGCTATGAGCTCAGTGTTTGTGAATCAACAATATACGTCCAAGGTGTCTTGACACAGAAACACACATTAAATAAGGCTACGTATTCATCGCTTGATAAAAATGTGACCGAGGATTGTAGGCAGCTAACTCTGTATTTCTGCCAGGAGCAATCCTCTAATATTTGCTAGTTCAGTGTTTGCGAAGATGTCATAGAACATAACTACCACGAATAATGAGAATTAACTGTATTTGAAAGGGAATATTTTAAGATTCAGAGTTGAATGATGGTAGAAATGAAAATTATTAATTTTGGGAATGTAAACTTTGGGACCCGAAGGTGTCCCGAAGGTGGTGGAATCTCCACAGCGCCTCCATTTCCAACTTCACATTTTCATGGATGAATGATTTTTAAAAGGTGGAAACAACATCCATTCCAGGAAACCTACTGAGGTTATATGAATGAATGGTAAAACAATTAAACAAAGCGCAGCAATTTTCTTAAGAATGAGACACCTGGTGGCTAAAGACAGTCTTTTCTTTCAAGAGAAGGAAACAGAAACATTAAGAAAAAGATCAAAACAAAACACTAGAGGATCACATAAAGCTTTCTCACCACTGGCCTGTGGACATCCCAAAAAGCCCGTTCTTGACTATCCAAAATTTTCCTTTCTGTCTTGTCCTTTTTGCGATCAATCCTGAAAGAGTAAAGAGAGGGAATAAGAGACTTTGGTGTTCTGTTTTTCCTTTCTGACCCTTGCCCTAGAAATCTACTCTTGCTTCAAGGAGCTCAGTGCACACAGGGCTGTGAGCACCTGTGTGGTTCCTGCTCCCGGCTGAGTGTTAAATACAGGTGTACGCGGCTTCCCTCCAGGAAACCTCCGAAGTGCCGCACAGGTTTGAGAACGTGTTTTACGCTGGATTACAGACTGACATACATGTATAATGACCTTGGAGGCTTACGGGAAGAACAAGGATGTCGCTGTTCCTCTGAGATATTACTATTTGGATTATTAAGAAGTGAATTATCTATTCGATAGCCCCCTTCGTCAGAGTGGATACTGTGTATATAAATTGTAAGAAGGAATCTAGCCACTCTAATAATCTTTCCAGTATTCCACCTTCAAATCTGAAAGTTTGCTTTAGACTTAGAATCAGTACATAGGTCTTTAAAATGCTATAATTATGTGTCTTCAAAGTCACTTAAACCATCCAGCTCTCTAAAGGCAGAGTGACAAGCTCCAGAAGGCAAATATCACTGGCCTCAGCAGGGGGGAGGCAAAAATTGCAAGAAGAAAATTACAGGTGACAAAACTAGATTCTTTATGTTCTGATCTGCAGCACAGATAAGAGGCTTCCTTTAAAAAAAAATGTATCACTTCATAGTTTCTCTCTAAGTAAAAAGTAACTCGGAGTAATCACTGTGTAACTTCTGGGTCTCTGGTTCTTGGCTCTCCTGGGAACACTTGAGTTTACTGGACTGAAATTAATCCATAATTATCCATGATTTTTGTGATAATTACTGTGTACTTAAATGGTCCACAATTATGATGTAATCAGAATTTATCAAAAAAGTGAATCGGGAAATACTATATATGTACATATGAAGTGATGATTTTCCCTCCTTTTATGGCTTGTGATGCGATTTGATTCTGGAAGAACAAATTAGCATTCTTCTTTGCTTCCCAGGGGCTTCTGAGCACACAGGCACAATTCTACCTTAGTTCAGGTGAATCCCAGCCCCCTTCCCACTGCTCTCCTGCCTTCCCCTTCTTCAGGTGCCTCTTGCTACCAGTGTCTGGTGCCCACCTCCCTTGGGATGCAGAGAGAGCATCATGGCAATGGCAGTGTACAGACCACTGGACCAGATAACCTAGCTGTGACTGTGGCTGTGATCGCTTGGTACCCACACAGCCTGGGGCTGGGCTCAGTCCAGGCCTTGTGCTGCAGTGCGGCCCACCACCAGGATGCTCCCAGGCAGGTGGTGTCTGTAACAAGCTACTCACATCCCCCAGCTCAGCATCCCTCTCCCATCCCTCTGTCCCACTTTTTCTGTACCACTCCTCACTAAACCAGACACCATCCCCACAAAGGGCCAGGAGGATCCAGACCCGAGCAATTTTGTTTCTCAGAATTAAGTGGATCTGGCTGACGCCCACGTGTGTGGGCTGGAGGACGTGGAGTCCCCATTCCTCATGTTTTCTTAGACAGGAAGGAATTTCCACTATATAATATATGGGAGAAAAAAAATAAGGGAAAACCCCACCTCCTGTCCTTCAAGGAGGAAGAATGACTTAACTTATTGGTAGATTTGAAAGAAGAAATCGAGACAGCTCCGGCTGGCCCTTTCAGGGTCCACCTTTGCTCACAGTATCTGCCCTGTCTGTGCAGTGAACTTATAGGGATGGGCTCTGCCCTGGGACAGGCTACAGATGCTTACCTCTGCCCAGAAGGGACAAGTTTAATTTGATCTGTGGCCACAGATCCAAAGCCATGCCCCATAATCTAGCTTCTAATTAAGGTAATAATCTGACATTTTGGACTCCAAATGTCTGACTTCTGTGCCTTATTTTTCAATTGGTTCGAAACCCCTCCCCTGTCAAGCAGAAAAAAAGACAGAGTACTTGTTGTCTTCCCTAAAACTCCAATATGTTTTCCTATGAAATGAAATCTCTAGCCTAGCGGTTCTCAACCTGTGGGTCACAACCCCTTTGTAACAATGAAAACACATAATGGCATTAGGAAGGTTGAGAACCAGGGCTCTCGTCCTACAGGTAAAATGGGTCTGATGTTTTTCAACCTTCAAGTACAGAAGAGCCCTTGGGAATCCCCGGGGGAAGTAGGTACACCTTATAACCAGAGGTCTGTATTTGGGAGGCTGTCCCTTGCCTGCTGAAGCATACACCTTTGAAATTACTTTAGAGTGACCTCAGTTACAAAGATGAAACTTATCCATCCTGTCCTTAATTTCTACTCAGTCACGCTGACGAGAGGTTGGGACGCTAACACCTGTTTTTGGCAAACCCCACTCTCACACCATCTCCAAATTCCCAGCCTTTTTCTCTCTGAAAGGGTCTCTCCCGAGTTCACCTACTTCACTTGTGCTTCTGCTTGCATGAAGATGAATTCCCACTTTCTGGCAAAGGCTCTCTGGAGTCTTGCTAAGTTCTCCTAATGAGAAAAGAAAATCAACAAGAAGGCATTAATCATCGTAAGTTAGCACCTGCACACCCACGCTTATTACGAGGCAGCCATCTATTTCGGTTACTCTCAACAAAAGAGCAGGCCCCACTTTAAATCCACCGGACATGGAACCAATTTGACTTTGCACCAGACCCTGCCGCTGTACAGAGCGGAACTATTCATGTTAATTTACACACCTATTATGTCTGACGTCTCGATGGTTCGCTGGATTCCTCTCTTCATATGTGTTTTATATGAACACAACCCACACAGAACTTGCTGCTGGAACTAGATAGAATGGTTTGTGGCTGCTGGGGAATGAAAGATGGGCTCCTGGCAGCTCGTGAGGCATCTCTGAGAGCAAAGCTGAGGCTGGATTTCTCAGGACTCATCTTCCAGCAGAGACCTGGGAAGGTCACAGAGGACCTGCCAGGATTAAAGAACGGCCCAGAGGGAGTGTCTATGTTTGTGATGTTCGTGAAAAGACAAGCCAAAAACAGAAAGCAAGCCATCCAGGGTTGCCTTTAGAGAAAAAGGGGGGAAGTGTTTCCTCTAAGTCACAGTTACCTAGTGGAACCGGAGGACGGTGAGGAGGGGAGTTTGACAGGTTGCCTAATGATCCTACTAATTCAGATGAATGCGTGGCGGGAGCCCACACAATGCTATGTATTTTCATAGAGCTCATGCCAACACTAATTGATTATCCTCATTAGTGGATTATTAATATAAAAGGAGCTTTAACTCCGCAGCACCACATGTGAACTCACAGTTATTACCAAGGCTTGCAGTGCAAGTACGTCTAAAAAAACTGGCTCTTCAATGCTTCTGCTGTTCATAGGATGTAAAGCTCTGAATGCCCAAAGATCAGTATCGGTTGGGGCGTAGTTGGGTGATACAGTCTTGGCATGGAATTCTAGGCGGCCACTAAAAACAATAGAGTCCATTATCATTCTGGCAGGGAAAGGCTCCTGAGGTGCCACCAGTACATGACTGGAAGCCGCAACAGCTGACACAGTCATGTTTGTGGTCTGCTTCCTTTTTTTCTTTCTTTTTCGGTAAAGAAAAAATTGCATGTACGGAAAAAAACTTGGTGGGGGAAAGAATCACAGGTCATCTTCTCTCTTTGTTGTTTGAATTTTTGTTTTAAGTAAGAGAATAAGAATAAGTAATTCTTAACTTTCTAACCATTTTATGCAGAACTTCAAGCTGAGGAACATCTTTACAAATACCAGAGTGGAATGGCTAAGGGACACTGAAGAAAGTCCACCAGGAGTTGGGGCTGTCTTATCTGTGTGCAGGCCATTTTCTAAAACACGGAGAATGTGGGGAGGAGAAACACAGGACGAAGGTGCCCCCAGTTCTGCCGTCTGGGTCTTTCCTCTGCTCGTGTTAGGGAAGTGACGTCATCATGTCCAAGCACAGAGCACAATAGCCATCTTCTGAGAGATGGGCGATGTGACTGCTGGGTGTCAGGGAAGACAGGGACAGGACTGGGCTCCCTGGACACTCAATGCCATGGTTTTGAGCAAAGCATGTCAGTGTTTGCTTGGGAAGATCAGAGTATCCAACATAAGATCTGACATGCAAATGTTAACCAGGTCCGGATGCTCTGAACAAACTCCTGCCCTGCGTCCCCCTCCTGGTCCCATCCACCCCCATTCCTAGGTTCTTAAAGCCAGTCGGATTAAAGGGGAAGAAGGGCTGTGCACAGGGCACTGCTCTCCAGTGGCACCCACTGGGCAGGGGAGAGGAGAACGATGGCCCAGTGCCTTGGCAGGCTTGGGGACCCAAAAGAGTGAAGGCCTGGCAGAGCGGGGCCTCATGCTTGTTTTGGAAACTGAGGCAGTAGAAGCAGGAAAGGCATTTGGATGGTGAGGGCCTGAAGATGATGTTAATCTGGACTATTCAGGGAAGGATTCCCTACTGCCCTAACGTAGCCCCCTCCCCCTAGAAATGCTGGCCCTGGGGCCATTCCTGGCTCAGCAGCACCTCCCCTGTGGTGGGTAGGAGGAGAGGGAAGTGGGAAGTACATGGATGTTTACCCGATTTCTGTATCTCTGTGACTCATATGAAGTTCAGTTTGGGGAAAAATTCTGCAACCCAAAGTTTTAAAAAAAATTTAAATTATCTGTGAGTTTTCAAGCGCTCTGTGTTTTGGTTTCTGGGTTCCGTCACATGGGAAGGGAGACCAGCATCCAACTTTTGTAAGGAACCACATCTTCGGAAGGAAGATGAAGGAAGAAGGTAAGAAGGCCGGACAGTGGACACCTCCGGGGACATGTGTCTTGTCTTATTTTCTGAATTGAATTTTTAAGTTGTGTTGTTTCTTTTTTTATTTTTAAATTTTAAATTATTATGGGTACAGAATTATTTTCTTTCTTTAGTGTTGAATTTTGAGAGTAATTTATGTAAACTTTTATTGTGACAGTAAGAGGAGCAAGAGAACAAAGGAGGGGAAATGGAAGAGACTTCTTTCCACTGTCTGAAAAGGGACTAGGGCAAGAAAAGGGAGAATGCAAGCTTTCCCTGAGCTCCTCTCACACCTGGCCTAGAAAATAATCATACTTACTGCTTCATAATCTGCCAACTCCAGCCTCGCTTTATTCTGCATTGTCCTCTTACAGAGGTAGATGGCTGAGGAAGAGAGAATACAACATGCACAAAGTCAGCAGTGTAGTAAAATTATAAATCCCTCCATCCACCAGTCCATCCATCCATCCATTCATCCATCCATCCATCCATCCATCCATCCTTCCATGTGTCTGGCCATCCATCCACCCACCAGTCCATCCATCCCTCTGTTCATCCATCTATCCATCCATCCACCCACTCACCAGTCCAGCCAGCCAGCCATCTTTCCAGCCCTTCACCCATCCAGCTAGCCAGCCCTTGCTACATGCCCAGCACTATCCTGAGAAGAACACGTTTTCTAAGTGGAGACCAGATAACCAAACCTTAGGAATCTTCTTGTAGATCATGATCAGATGAGGACCCCATCTTCAAATCCCTACAATTTCCCTTCTTCCTCCTTACTTTGTTTCACCCCAAACATCCTCCTTTCAGTAAACTTTCACAAATACGACTGTATCTATAAGCTCTCTGCACTGAATTCCCATGGCCTCAAAAGTGAGGTCAGCCTCCTAAGGGTGGTAAATGTGGTTCTTTATTTTTTAATTAATTAATTTTTTTTTTTAGAGACAGAATCTCACTTTATTGCCCTCGGTAGAGTGCTGTGGCATCACAGCTCACAGCAACCTCCAGCTCTTGGGCTTAGGTGATTCTCTTGCCTCAGCCTTCCGAGTAGCTGGGACTACAGGTGCCCACCACAACGCCCGGCTATTTTTTGTTGCAGTTTTGGCTGGGGCCAGGTTTGAACCCTCGGTATATGGGGCTGACACCCTACTCACTGAGCCACAGGCGCCGCCCAAATGTGGTTCTTTGTAATGCAGCCTCTGCTTAATCCAGTCAACTCTTTTCCTCCCTCCCTCAGGCATTGCAAGGCCACCAAACTGTCAGCTCCACTCCTTTGCATGTGTGTCCTTTCTGTGAAGGTCCTTCTCTCTTCCCTCTTGCCCTCCATCTGGTGACTTCCTACTGGCCTGTGAAACCCAGCCTGGTGTTCCCCTTAGTTTCTACACATCCTCCATCGTGGAACCTCGGCCATGGCACTGAGATCCTGTGTTTCCTGAGCTGTGCCCTTCCCTAGGCTGAGGACTCTAGAAGGGTAGGGGCTTTGTCTTATGCAGTTTTATCCCTGTCAGGGCCCCTGCAGCACCAGGGCCTGGCCTGCAGTGAGAGGGTAGAAAGAGAAGACAACTGAGGTCTCTTCTGTCCCTCAGTTGCCAGGACATGCTTCTTCCAACATGGCCTGCATCACTTCCTCTCCCTCCTTCTGCTTCCTCGGTGTGTGTCTTTCCCTTCTCCAGTGCCGATGGAAGGACCCGGGGAAGACGGTGAATGAATGGTAAGACCCAAACCAGAACAACCAGGAAAGGAGGTCGCAGATGCTAGCCTTCATGGTGTTGCTGGACAAGACGATTGCTTAATTATCCTGAGAGATCTCTAGTCAACTCCTTGCTGGATCATTTATCACCCTCCATTTGCTGTAAAATTTACTGATGGCACCTGTGATGGGTAGTTTAGCACCTTCCCAGCTGGGAGCCTGCCCTCCGTGTGCACACACTCTCATCCCACCAGGAGAATTGTGTGCTCACAAGAGTCAGCTGCGGTTGTTCCCAAATGTGCTTATGCCAGGCTTATCTGTTATTGTAACCATGGTAAGTTCAAGTTACCAATGAAATTAATGTGAGAAGAGGGAGAGTTGTTGTTTCTACGAAGACTCAGTTGAATGGTTTGGAACAACTTAAAGAAAAGCAGCTGGCTAAGACAACTGCTGGTGAATTTGGTAAAGGTGAGGTAACCAGAAAGATGGGAAAAATAATAAAAATCTAGGGGAGGCCAATATTTAAAGGCTTTAAAAATTGCCTTTAAATTCCTCTTACTCTTTAAAGATACCAAAACGAGGTGGTTTATTCTGAGTGTGGTTTGCTTAACAAAGAAACTCAAGCTACGGTGGCTCATAATCAAAGATAAGTCTTTGGTTCTACCTCAAAAGGCTGTCAAATGAATGTTCTTTTGTTTACCTTCCCTTCATATGAAGTTTGTAAGGTATGTATATATCATTCCTTTTCTACTCACAACTTTTCCAATGAACCAAACGGCCGTTGTGTCTGATAAAGGGATCTCAGTTCTATTACAAAGCATCTCCTTCGTTCTCTTGGACCACAGGCAGTTTGTGGAGTGGGGGCAACCTCAAGAAGGAAGCCTGGTGTGTCACCAGCCCCCTCAGGCCTGGTCAGAATGACCTGCCAGCAGTTCACGTCAGTGAACAGGAGGTGGCAGCTGCTTTGACAATACTGTTTGAATCGGCCAAATGTAAAATTCAGAAGCGGCTAACCCAGATCTGGACGATGGGTTTTATGCAGGCAGAGTCATCCCAAGAAATTTTCAACCCCCCCTCGTCAAAATGGGTCAGTGGGATTGTGAAGTTTGGGACTGTGTATGGGACGCACAGCTAGTGCTGCTCCTGATGACGGCAAGTCTCTTGGCCACATGTTTCCAGCCCCCTTCCCTTGTGGCTACGGTCACTCACAAGGATTCTGTTCCCCACATCCAGAGAGCAGGGTGCGGCCACTCTCAGCACAGATCTCCCTGGGGCTTGTCGGAGCCCCCGATGGTGCTTTCACCAGTACTTGCTACGACATTCAGCCAACCCAAATGACCATGACGACCGCCAATCCTATCAGAGGGCAGCTGGGGCCCTTGTTTCAAACTCAGATGCTGGTTTCTCTTGAATACTTAATTTCTAACTGAAAAACCTTTGTCCCCTTGCCCTCACACCTGGCATTCCAACCCCACTCGTGTCTCACAGGGATGAACCCACTGACACCTCAGGCTCACCACATGTCACCACGATAAAACTGTAACAATGTAAACATTTTATCAAGGGAACAGGTTCATATATAACAGGTGTTGGCACTCAGTAGTTAGAGCACTAGCCCTGCAAACAGGGTGGTGAGTTCCAGCCTTACCTGGGGCTGATTAAAATATATTTTTTAAAAACTATTGAACTTTTTGGATTTCAGTGCACTCAAAAAACTAACCTCCTTCTAAACTGTATTTGTGAGTGACATCATGGTTTACCTCAGTCTCCTAAACTAGGGAACATACAAATCACTCATTACTCCATTGCCCTATAGCCTCTAATTACTTTTTAAAACAAGAGAATCCTAGCATTGGAAGTAACCTCGGCAACCATCAAGTGCAGATAGATCCCTCATTTACAGATGGGAAATTAAAGGCCCAGAGAAATGATTTCCCTAAAAGGTCAGCTAGTGACAGAGTTGGAATTGGCATGGCCATCCAGGGCAGAGTTCTGTGGAGTTTCCTCTGTGACATTCACCAGCCATTTACGCATTCATTTAGTCACATGAACACTTATTGAGCACCTCCTTGGTGTCTTGGGTGCTGAAGAAGTCTCCGTAGTGGCAGCCTCAGCTTAAACTGAGCCCAGCAAACATCAGGCACAGTCCTAGGGACCTTCCAAATATTCACTAACGCAGCCCTTATAATGACCCTGCGCGGTGGGCTCTGTTCTTACTCCCACCTTACAGATGAGGGAACTCTTCAAGTCATCATTTGTCATTGGGGACCCACAGTGGCCGCCCCAAACTGCTGAATCCACTCTAAATATCTCTCCTTGACTCCCAAAGCCTTTTTATAAACCTGCCCCTCCCAAGCTATTCAACCTCGTTAATCATTCTTCATCAACAGAAGACTTCTGGCTCCTCCGACAGGACCCTCACCATGACCTTGCCCCCCCCCCAATCCTAGACTGCTCAGCAGAAAGGACTGTGACGTATCCAGAACTGTGACATAGATATTGACAGAGTCGGTGACCAGTTAATGCTTGTTGAATGAATGAAAGTTTCTGGGTATTCATCAGTCCAAATCATACCTATTTTGAATTCTCAGTTTCAGTTTCACGTCCTTTCTGGTGAGAGGGCCACTGTAGTCATCCTCATGTCAACCACCAGCCTGGTGGAAACAGTATCAGCCACCAGCACAGAACTAATAACACCAGTTAGCACCTCGGCAACAATAAAACCCACCAGCAAGTACCAACTCCGTCCTTTGTGGACACAAACTGAACCTCCTATGCCTCTCATGTAAAATAGGGGGCCAGGGTCAATACCGTTATTACTCTGATTTTAATACGAGGTTTTTGTGGCACAGAGAGGATAACCTGCCGAGATCACACAGCCAGCGGAACTGGTTGATCCTGGGGCCCACTGTGCTGAATTCTCTCTTGGTGATTCCCTGTGATATTCTGACTATACTGCTTTGGAAACACTGGCATTTCTGCAGCCTGCACCTTGACTTCTCCCCCTGATTTTCCATGCACTGAGGCACAGGAATTCATAATAATTTTGCTATAATGAAAGCCTGAAAAAAACTGTTATTTCAATCCTTGTTCATGATGTACAACTAATACAATGATGAAGTAGAGACTGGCTGCAGAGACAGGGGACTGAGGCCCTTCTGAACTCAGCGTAAGATGGCCTAGGCTTTATTGCAGCAAATATTTGAATCTTACTTGGTCTTGGGTAGCTGCTCATACCATTCTCTCGCTCTCTCCATTGCCTAGAAAAATATCAGTTTTTACACTCTCACAGGCACGCGGCTGCTGCACGAAACTGAGGTATAAGAATTCAAATTCCGAGTTGGGCTTTCTTGAGAGATCTTTCAGCTCCAGGAGCATTTGGCTTATGAGTGGTCAAATGCAGCTCCTGTTCAGAGCTGGAGGCTTTGGTGGATCCACTTGTCACATTATTTAGGGTGCAGCACAGTGTCAGGGGTCCACAACGGGCATAAGCTAAGTGGACAGCTAAGCAGACAGCCAATGGCTGTCCTCCTGCTGACTGTCATTCTCCAGACTTGACAAGGAACAACCAGCCCAGCTATAGCCTTCTGAGGCCCTGACTCACTTGCATCCCATCCTCAGGATAGCTTCTAGGTGCTGGTTTCCCCTCCCTCCAACATGGGGTTTGCGGTTGGCACTTACCCCGTAAGCCTGCGAGACAGGGCCCCCTGAACACCACCCAGCTATATCCGCCTTCCTGCCCTAAACAAACCTGCAGAGAAGCCAGAGAGAAGCTGCAGGTCTCACTGAGCACCCATTCTCAAGGACAGCCACGGACTGGTCTGCCGAAGCAGCAGGCCAGCAGCCAGGATGCTGTGCAGAGGGGCAGTGCTGTTGCTACGACCTTCAGCCACATCCGATGGGGGACCAGGAAAGAAGCATGGGCTTTGGGGCCCTCACCTGAGCTCAAGTTCTGCTGCCTCTAGAGAGTGTTCAGCATCTTCAGTAAAGAACCAGAACTGCCAGCAAATATTTACTGGCACCCACCATGTGCTATGCACTATGCCCTGGGGGATATGAGAATGTGCGAGGTGGACCAGTCTCTGCCCTCATTCAACAGGGCATTCAGACGAATGTGGCAGTGTGAGCCTGTGACCTCTCTGGTTCTCAGGTCCTTTCTCTTAAGTAGCATAGTGATAATACAACTTCTTCAGAGAACTGGCACACAGAAATCTTTTTTTTTTTTAAGTCAGAGTTTCACTATGTCTCTCTTGGTAGGGTGCTGGGTTGTCACAGCTCACAGCAACCTCCAGCTCTTGGGCTTAGGCGATTCTCTTGCTTCAGCCTTCCAAGTAGCTGGGACTATAGGTGTCCGTCACAACGCTTGGCCATTTTTTGTTGTAGTTGTCATTGTTGTTTGACAGGCCCGGTATATGTGAACCTGCCAGCTCTGGTATATGTGGCTGGTGCCCTAGCCGCTTGAGCTACAGGCTGAGCCAACATAGAAATCTTAAATAGAGTATGTGGCACAGTGGAATAGGTCCCTTCCTGGAGAGAGCTAACTCCTAACTGTGCCCACTCTGTATTTTCCTAGTCCAGGGGGTCTTCTGTACCTCTCATCCTGGCATCTCTCTCTCTTTTCACCTAACTTCCCAATGAGTTCTTAATAAGTTTTAATAAGTTCATGGGAACTGAAAGGGCTGGTGAGAGGTGGCCCCTTGATCCAGCCCTCCCTGAAACCTTGCCCCTGGAAGGAGTGATCACGAGTCACGGCCCCATAGTGTTGCTGTGGGATCTCAGTTCTCCACAGCCCTATGCAATGAACATATTGACCGGCTCTTGATAAAACTTTCCTCCCTTTCCTCCGCCCTTCCTGGCACTGCATCGTCCAGTATGGTCTGCCTTCCTCCATTATTGGAACAGAACGTTTATCACGTGTCAATAATAGGAGAAAGGCCGAAGCAGGGTCAGGACCCTTCCTACCTATGCACTGTGGTCACCCAGACACCAAGCATTTGTCTTCTGCACTCCCAGAAGTGACCCCAAGTGTGTGTGTGTACTGTGGCTTCAGTTCTTACCATAGTCAGTGTTTTCAGGTTCCCAACAGTTCGAAGGCCAGAAATAAGGAGCCTGCAAAGGAGCACAGGTGTCAGGAGGTACCCAGGACTTGCCCTTGCCCCCAGCTCCAGGCAGGAACCGCCCTATGACAGGCTGCCTCCCTGTCTCCTTCCTGCTGACACCACACTCCAGCTCTCTCGTATTCTCTAAGGCAGCTGAGATGAGTCAACATTTTAATCTAGGTGTTGAGCAATAAAAGATAAAGTCAGCAAAATATGGCAAAAATGAGGTGCTTCAGTTGACAGGGCAAAATTTTTTTACCCCAAGACAATAGAAGTCTAACTGCACAGTTTATGGGGGACAGGAGCCTCAGGTCTGGTTATCCCTTTAACCCTGTCTGAAGAACTCTGCTTCCAAACCCTTTGGTTTGGACTTTGGCACAAACTTCTGGACTTCTACCCTAGGCCCCAATTTCCTCTGGGGCAGGACGTGGAAGAAGGAGTGTGAAATGAGTGGAGAGGATGAGTGGGCAGTGAGTAGAAATTTCACTCCAGGAAGGCGGCCTGGTATACACAGTAGCAGAAAGGCCAAGGGCTACCAGGCTTACCTTCTTCAAATCAAGGCTGCCTCCTAGATTTGCTAAAAACCACATTAATTGTCTGAGCTTCTCAATTTTCTCATGTGTGAGATGACTGATTATTTACACCCCCCAAGTATATTCTTCAGATAAATGAGGAAATACGTGCAAATTTTTTGCTATGTTCAAAAGGTTTGTGTCCTCCCCAAATTCATATGAAATGAATTGAAATCCTAATTCCCAAGGTGATGGTATTAGGAGATGGGCCTTTTTCTCCTTTTTTTTTTTTTTTTTTTTTGAGATAGAGTCTCACTTTGTTACCCTTGGTAGAGTGCTGTGGCATCATAGCTCACCGCAATCTCAAACACTTGGGCTCAAGTGAGCCTCTTGCCTCAGCCTCCCTAGTAGCTGACTGCTTGCCACAATGCTCAGCTATTTTTTAGAGACTGGGTCTTGCTCTTGCTCAGACTGGTGTTGGTCTCCTGAGCTTAGGCAATCTACCTTGGCCTCCCAAAGTGCTAGGATTACAGGTGTGAGCCACCATGCCCAGCCAGAGGTAGGGCCTTTTGAAGGTAATTAGGTAATGAGAGTGGAGTCCTCAGGGATGACATTAGTGCCCTTATAAAAGAGGCCTGAGAGAGGCCTCCTCATCCCTTACGCCACATGAGGACACGGCTAGAAGACACCAATGAGGAACAAGAGACTGGGCCCTCCCTAGACACAGAATCTTCTGGCACCTTGATCTCAGACTTCCCAGCCTCCAGAACTGTGAGAAATATATTTCTGTGGTTTATAAGGCCACTCAGGTTATGGTATTTTGTTACAGTAGTCCAAATGCACTAAGATAGTGCCCGACAGAGTACGCAGTCAACGAGGGTCTTTTACTGTTTGTTTTTCTTTCTTTTTTTTTTATTGTTGGGGATTCATTGAGGGTACAAGAAACCAGTTACACTGACGGCATTTGTTAGGTAAAGTCCCTCTTCTTTTACTATTAAGTGTGTCAATCAACAGGCCAGACAAAAGTTCTCTTGGCTTTGCCAGTGCTGATGAGGAGGGATGGCGGCTCCCTCAAATAGCCTTTCCTGCCTTTTTCCTCCCTTTCCTTTTATCTTCCCTTCCCTTTTCTTTTCTTTCTTTCTTTCTCTTTCCCTTTCTTCTCTTTCCTTCCCGCCCTCTCTTCCTCCCTCCCTCAGTTCTAATCTGAGGTCAGATCCTGATGATGGGACCGTTCCTCAGGTGGCATCAGCAGGCCTACCTGGAAACGATAAAAGGTGCCGTCATCCTTCATGGTGAGAACGTGGTCTGAGATTGGAAAGATGTAGCCCTGGGCAGCGATAAGGCTTCCCAAGTGTATTGCTTCAACTGCAAGAAGGACACAGGAGAGAGAAGGAATTAGGAAGCTGATTACTTAGCTGAAATGTACACTGGACGAGCAGAGAGGCAGCCAGAGAGGTTAAGTGTCATCTGCATTGATGATACGATTGCACTTGCTCAGTTGGGGAGGGCGAGGGCCACCATGTGTCTGAGACTCCTCTGGATCCTAGCTCTGAGAACCTGATGCTACTTAACCTCCATTCCTCACCCTTAGACTTTCAGAAGGAAGTCTGGCTTCACGGTTAAGGGTATGAGCTTTGCCATAGATAAACCTGTATTTAATTAAGTGATATATTTCATGTACAGTCCTTAGCATTATCTGGTTCAGGGCAAATACTCCATAAGTGCTGGCAGCCTTGATTCATATTTGTAGTTTCATCCTGTTTTGTCATCCCCAGCAATGTCACAAGCAACCTGTTGCTCCGTTAGCACCAGCCATAAACAGATTCACATAGTTATGAATTTATCCTGAGCAGCAAGAAAAAAAAATTAAAGACCTCAATGCTTCTACCACACAGAATAATCTTTCACAAACCTAAATGTACTTTGGAAATTATTGAAATGCTCAGGGAGTCTCTAGTAATTACTAATTTCATAAGCTCTAAATTTTAAAAAGCGATTTATTTTGGCTTTATTTGCAAACGTTTCAAGAGGATGTTGCTTATTAAGAACTTGCACTCATAATGGGTGGAATTAGAATGAGTGGAGCCTTATTTTAATTTTTATTTTAGGGATGACTAGTTTTTAAAGTCTCTATGCTTCAAGAATCCTGGGTCCAGCAAGTAGGGAAGTTTCAACGTCTGTAGCTGCTTCTTCCCCCAGGGAAAGAAGAACAAAACCCAGTAAGACGGTGACCTTCCTGTCACCAGCCTCAGAGCTAAAACTCTCACTTCATTCTTTGAGCAGAAATGTTTTTTGCTTAGAAATTTGGCAGATTGGAAGAAAGAAAAGATGCTGGTCACACCCTGGCTATTCCCGGCATCCTGTAGCCTGGGTGTGTCTCATTCCACTTCTGTTCCCAGCTGGCAGGTGTTCTTAGCTCCTCCTACTCAGCCACTTCTCAGAAGCCCAAACAGCTCCCAACACCTCAATGTCCTCCCAAAGGCATCAGAATACAACAAATATTTATAAACATGACCCTCATCATTCGGGAGCTTACAGAGAATCATGCCGGGGTCAGAAGATTCCTGAAGCCCATTCTCATGTATTACCAGCTTCTTCAGTGTTCTCAGTATAATAATAATAAATATGTGGGTCACTATGAAAGTTTTGAGACAGACTATGCTATGGCCTATTATTTGACTTCCAAGAAACATAGTCAACAGCATCCTTTCTGGTTCACATGTGCAAGTTTCAATTTGCTCAGATTATCAGTGTTTCTGGGAGGGCTTCATTTGTTTTTGCCAATGTGGATTTTACGTTTCTTGATTTTTCTCATATCTCAAAGCTTTTGTACTGACTCATGCATGTTTGAGGCTGCAGTGAGCCTTCATTGGACCACTGCACTCCAGCCTGGGCAACAGAGGGAGACCTGGGCTTAAACACAAATAAATAAATACAAATAAAAAATGAATAAATAAGGCAGAAATAAAGAATGATTATATTGGAAGGGCAAAGAAACCAGGGCTCTTGGAAGAGGAAAGACTGCTTCGAGGAAAGAGGAAAGGTAGGTATCCTTAGTTTAGAATCCTAATGCAAAGAAATGTTGACTTTAAGTAAAATGTAACTGTGCTGGTGATCCAGTCCGTGTTTTATAAGTGGACACACAGAAGTCCAGAGTGCACAGGGCCAGCGGGATCCAGTCCGAGTTTTTCAGGTGGACCCTCAAAAGTCCAGGCTGTACTGAGGAAGTACATAGGGGAGCTAACTTGGGTTCTGTCTCTTGAAAGGGTTGGCATGGATGGTTTCTTCCCTGTGAATGAAGAACTTGACTGGAATTAAGAATTTTCACTAGTTGTGACAGCAGTCACGATTGAAGGTGGTGAAAAGGCTTGGGTTATTTCCATGAATGACCTGCTTTTCTGCATTCAGATTTTTGGCAACTTTATTTTATTGAACTGTAGAAAAATTGTATCACTTCTTAGCCAACAGATTAGGAGTATCAGGTTAAAATACAGGAATGCCAGGGCTGACATACTGATCCCAGCAAGGAGTCACAGCTGAAGGTCAGACACCTATAGTGGGTGCTTGGAAAAAAATCTTCAAAAAGCATAGCGGTTGGAACCATTTAATTTGGGGTAGGTAAGTCTAATAATTCCAATATCCATTAAGAACATCAGAGCACATTAGTGGACCTTTATAAATGCGACCTTCAGTCATAAGAACACTTAGTGAAGACAAAGGAAATATATAATAAATTGAGAAAAGTATAATTAACAGCACACGGATAATAAGCTTTACTTACTCAGAATTTTCATTTTTCAGACCTCTTCCCCCATTTCCTAATTATGCTGTGAAAATTAATTTTACTGCTTATTTTCTGATCAGAGGACAGATTTGGCAACTTATCGGTCAGGGTTTTGTTGTTGTTGTTCTAGTAAGTTCTTCCTAATTGAAATGTACAATTAAAGATGAAAAAAAATATTCTTTCACCTTCTTGCAGAAGCCGAAAACAGGAGTCTTAGCAAATAATTAAACATCTTAATTGTGGATCAGGTGGTCTAATTTTAAGAGCTGGCTTTAGAAGGCTGTTCAGTGACAGTGCTACAACTTATGTGTGATTGCTGCGGCTATCAAGAATTCAACTCATTTCACACGTTATTGTTTTGAGCTCTTTGGCATTCTAATAGTTGCTCATTTCCTTGAAGCATGATTTAAATTTAAAGATAGAATGCTCAGTGGAGAAAATAAATTAATTTCATTTGTAAACAGATTGATCCCATGTCCTGGAATTCCCATGTATAACCTCAGTTCTCACGAGGGCAGGGGAATCCAATTTGGAGCTTAATTATGGGGTATTTATTGATAACAGTGGAGATAAAGGCGGGGTCAAGGGTCAGGTACCTGGGTCCTCGATGGAAAGGTTCTTCATGAGCCACTGCACAATGTCAGTACCTGCAATGAGAAAGCAATTTCAACTGAAGGGTTCATGGCTATTTAACCTTGTAGCAGAAGAAACGTGTTTTCCCAGGAGAATTCTGATTCCCGCCAGTACAAACTGACCCTTTTCTGTCCTAACCAAACTTTCCACACATTGATACACTTCCATAGTTACAATTCTGTCCTTTTCTAAAATAAATCCACTTCTGATGGCTCAGGATGACCCTATTTCCACACTGCTAGGAGTGCCTACCGAGGGCTTTCCCAAGACGAGCAGGGTGGAGTTTCATCATGCCTGGCCCAGACCATTTCCTGAGGAAGGGGTCCTCCTCAGCTCCCCGTCCTCACTGACAAGGTCTGACCAACACAGGTGACCTATCAAAAGTCTCTTCGTTTCTGCCATCCCAAATGAATGGGCCACTGCGTCTCTGGCAGAAACTTCTGTGTGTTCACCCAAATTTCTTCCCTCTCCTGCCTGGCACACAGCTAGATTACCTTTCTGGACACATCTGCACTTGGGTGTGGACTAAGTTCTATGAATAAACGTGGGAAGAAATGACACCTGCCGTTTCCAGACCTGGACCATAGAAACTCTCATGTAGTCCTTCCCACCTCGCCACCCTCCTGTTCCCCATCCGTGCCTGGATGCAGAGGACTCCGAGGACCGGGGGGTGGACAGAGCCCCAACAGAACCTGTTGGTGGAAAAGAGCCTGCAAGGAGCTGTGGGTCCATCCGTGAACATCAATACCCTGGGTGAGAAGTGCTGTGACCTGCTCGTAGAAAAACCTCAGTACCTGGGAACTCACAAACCTCCCTACCCAGCACGTTCCAGTTAAATCGTCCTTGATTTCTCTGAAAAGAAACTTGGTCCCCTTTGACTTTTTCCATTGGCCTCAGTTTTGTTTGCCCTTTGATGATAGTAAATCCGTGAGGCTGTCCAGCCCATCCCTCAGGTATTTGAACGGTTTCTGTTTACCACCAGCATCCTTGCTCCAGGGGAAATGTGCCTGGTCCCCAAGACTCCCAGAATGGAGTTCCTCACCATTCTGGTCACAATCCTCTGGATAAGATTCCTTTTGTCTGCCTCCCTTTGACAATGTGGCACCTGTTCTAAGAGTGCACGGTTCATATGGGAGTAGAGGAATCCAATTTTCTGGAAAGTCTTGAACTTTTGGTCAACCCATCTTTGTCACCCAAAGATCTCACTTCAGACCAGTGCAGACCATGGCAGACGGCTGAGTCACCTCAGGATAGAATATTGGTGGAGAAGAACTTGCAAGGGGAGACTTTCTAGCTACCTGGGTCCTGCGGTGGGTTTGAGCTCTGTGTGAGGGAGAGGGTTTGCAAATATTCTCCTGGGCTGGATTCCTGGCTCAAGATCTGGAGATGCAGGAGAGGGGTTTAATTCCCAGAAATCGAATTTCTCAGAAATCTGATTGGTGGCCAGAAGTGGGACCGGTGCAGACTGAGAAACAGGTATTTCCTGTCTCCCCTGCTCCGTGTGGGGTGAAGTCACCAGCACAGTGGGCCCATCAGGGCCCTGTCTTCTTCCTGTGTGCCCTGAGCCCACCAACACAGCCTTGCAATTTCCCGTTTCCCCTCCTTTCAGCCTCAAAAGCAGGACTTCTAAGCTTCTCCAGCTCTTGCTCCCAGATGGCATCTCCGGGCTAAACTTTGCATCAGAAACACTGCTATTCATTCACATTCTTTGGGAGAAAGAGAGAGTGTGTCTGTGTCTGTGGGGGGATGTGGGTGTGTGTCCACTTCCTCCAAATTACACAAGTTCAACATTTGTCCTAGGAAATGGAGAACAAAGCAGAAATCAAATAAGAACTATAATCCCAAGTTGGGGGTGGGAGAGAGACTCTAACCTGTTTTTTTTTTTTTTTTTTTGTTCTCAAAAGAAAAATAGTTCTTTTTTTGTGGGTTGCCTAGAAACTGTGAGGTTTCCAGCATCAGCTCAAGCTGTCCCCCAGGCAGGCGGATTATCTTTCTGCTGAGCTTGCTGAACCATTATTTATCACCTGCCAAGATTGATTACTCACCCCGGGACAATGACAGCCCTTCCTTTCCCCTGTTAATTACTGTCATCATTAATATCCACGTCACTAATTAGTATTCATTCACATTGAAACTCCTTCCTCGCTATCATATCCGCTCCCCTCCCTGCACCCACCCCCAGCTCGGGCATCATTGTCTGGGTTTCTATCCCCTTTTGGCTTCCTGGGCTCAGTCTCTGGCCTAATTGTTCTCCCCAGAGCACCAGGCCCTGGTTTGCATTCGCAGAGCTAAAGGATCACATTTAAGCACTTTTGTTTGCAAAGAAGGGAAAGGCACACAAGCCCCTTTCCTTCCCCCCCCAGCACTGTGGGGACCACAGAACTGCGTTTCTTGTCTCTGGTTCAGCCCCTGGGACAGCCATCTCTTCTGGGACTGGTATGACCTTGCTCAGATCCAAGCAAAGGCCAAAGTGGCTGCCCGCGGTGGTCCTGGGCCACTGCACTTATTCTACAGAGACACTCCCCACCCCACTATCCCTCCTATGCTGTGGCAGTTTTGGGGGGACTTCAGCAAAGATGATGGCACTGAGGGATAGGGGGTCATGCTTAGGGATAGGTGGACAAGCTTGCTTTCATACGTGGGGACTATTTCAGGCTTCCCTGGACAAATCCCAGAGTGGCCAGCATTCAGCCCGGGGCAGGAAGTAAACCATTGTGCATACAGCCCCAGGAGCAAATAAGAAAGGGAAATCTGTCATAAAACATCCTTTAAAAGCCCTCCAATTGTTATGCTCTAGAGACAGACAGGAGTAGTTGAACTAGCCAGCATGAGAAAACATTTTTTTCTTCTTTTTTCACTTTCTTTTTTTCCCTCCTGCCAACCCACAATCATTCCTTCCTTCCTGTTCTAAAAAGAATCTGTAGCAGATTCTTTTTCTGTTCTACCTAAAATTAATTGTTGCCTTGTTACCAGGATTGGATTCTGAATCTTACCTTAGTCAAGCTGCTTGGCCGAGGATTTGAAGCCAATATAACAATATAACAAATGCTACGTTATCACAACATAACAAAAGCAGGGTAGCCACCCTTTATCTGAAAGCTTTCTTTTTGAGGCTAATTTATCAACATATATCTCAGGGGTATCCATGAGATATTCTAGAGGCACCCAAACATCCCTTCCATTGGATGTATGCTTTATTAGTACATTTATGAATATATTTCTTACATGAAGTTCTATGTTGTACTTCTATGTGTAACATGTATGTATTTCAATTATGTCTTTTGTATATAAAATTACATTTATTGAACAGCTGTTTGGAAACAACCCAAAAGTCCTCTAATAGAGGATTGAATAACAAATTATGGCTCACATATGAAATAAATATTTATTGAACACCTACTGTATTAAGTGTAAAAGCAGATTGAGAACAGTGTATATGATAAAATAACATTCTGCAATGGAAAAATATTTATATTCTGTTAATTATGTATGTGTAGATATACACAGATATAAAGAAAAGTTCTGGAAGTATATTTAAATTGTTAACTTTGGGCTCCATTAGGGAGAGGGAAGGCATCAAATTATGGGCAATTTCTATTCTTTACATTTCTGTATTATCTAAAGTTCACTGAATGTTCATAGTATAATAAATACTTCTGCACTGAGAAAAAATACTTTTTATTTTCAAGAGCAGAGAAGGAAGCCTTGGCGTCTGAGGCCGAAGTGGAGAGGGTAGGGGTGACTTTGGCAGGCTCTGGCTGGCCTTGGGCCCTGGGCATACTTTGGGAAGAATGGGGCATTGCCAGTTGTCTGGGAACAGGGGAAGAGGAATGGACACAGCGTTCTTGAAGCTGTCTTTCTCCTGAGGGGCAAACGGTGGGAGGCTCAAAAATGACGCTGGATCATGGGCCTCAGATTGGTCACTCTCGCTGGTCATCTGCCATCTCTGAGCCTCAGAGAGGACTTCTGTGGACTCTAACAGAGCCATTCACCTGTAGTCTTGTTCTCAGGGTGACAGCCCACACCCCTCCCTTGTTTGCTGACTGATTTATTAATTATTGTTTATTAGACGCAGTGACCTCTTCCCTCACTGTCTTAACTCTAGGGCAAAATCCACCAGTTTTGAGTCAGCCGGTAAGGGGGTTCTGGTATTCTATATACAATTTACTTATTTTTATAATAAGCAGAGGCATTAATTTAGTGATAATAATTACTACTATCATTAGCTGTAAAACTATTAATAATAATTCATTGAGCACTTTCTATATCCAAACTAGACGATGGTGATGGTTGGGGGGAGGACCTTAGAAAATTCTAGGCTTCATCTTGAGGTGTTTTAAGCTCCTCCAAAGATCTAGCAATTGACAGGGATGCCTTCCTCCCACTAATGACTCAGAACTCCAGGGATTCTGGGATGAAAAACTCCCCCCATTCTTTCCAAAGTGTTGTCATCAATGTGAGCCCAAATCAGATTATGCAAAGTTAATAAAAAACTGGTTCCAGTCACCTGCAAATTTCAAGTTATCTGAAACCTGGCAAATTATACAGTATATCACAGTACTGATCCCTGGAACAATTCATAAGTTAATTAGCAGTTCTCACCTTTGGGGAAAGACACTTTTCTTTCCAGTAAAATGATTTTGGAGCTCAATGTACAATAAGTGTTCCCTTCCTGAGAGAGTTTACGGCATTCCTCAGTCAAGCTGATGACTCCATCCACCACTGATTTCTGTATACCGGCCAAGGTCTCTGCTGTACCTCCGGGCAGAAAGGGTAGCTTCATGTCACCTCGTCACATAGGTGCCAGGTGCAGGCCAAGGCTTATGAGGGGGCAATGATATTTCATGAGTGCCCATGTTGTGGCAAGCCAGAGCCAGGTACTGGACCCTGTCATCACATATCATCTTGACCACAACTGTGTAAAATACAATTATTATGCCCACTTAAAGATTAGGCTCAGAGAAGCTCAAGGCCATATGCTATTTGAGCCAGGGTTGGAATCTAGGTAATCTCATGTCGAATATTATTTGGACTATACTATTACACCTGTCTTATCTCTGAAAAAAATTTCCAAGTAGTATAAAGGGAAAATAATTGGAAAACAGATATTCTCTATTCAGTGTTTTTCCATGAAGCAGAGGCATTAATTTTGTGATAATAATAATCACTAGTATTATTAACTATGGGACGAATAATTTATCAAGCACTTTCTACATTCCAGGTTTTAGAATAATTCCATGATGCTAACCTTACGGTGTAAATAGATTATTATTTCTCCAGTTTCCAGATGAATGGCAAGATATTCTAAGTAGGGCCGTCTTTACAGTTTTAGACCTTTCTGTTATGCCTTAGTTTTTAAAGAAAAATGAAAAAAAAATGCAACCATCAGTCAGTAGAGAAAGCATAAGAGGGACGTGTTAAACTGGGCTTGGGCGGGTGGGAACGGTGAACGGCAGGAGGCGGAAGGAAGTGCAGGGGAAAGAAATCTGTGATGCAGTTTGGTGTCATTTCCCGGTAGTATCGCTTGGTCAATGCACGGCAAATTTAACGCTTTCTTACCAAGCACGCAAAGCGGGAAGTCACGGTGTTTACAAAGTTGGGCAGACCTGGGTGCCACTCACTGTATTTCAGTTACAAGTTGTGGGACCCTAGCAGTTTCCTCACCCACCACTTACCCCAATCTTCATTTCTTCATATGTCAATGGGGGAAATACTGCCTACTTATGGGATAAAACAAGATCATGAACGCAAAACCCTCCTCACAAAGCCTGGCTCGTGGTTTTGCCAAAATGGCCTCTTTATTATCAGGGACCTGCCTGCTTTGTGTCTTTACTTCCTTCTACGTGTATGAAAAGAAGACAACAATCATGGGACCTGCCGCAGAGGCGTAGAGTGGAATGAACCTGTGCACAGTGATGAGCATTAATGCCCAGTAGCGACTAGGGGAGTCTGTGCTTCAGGGACCTCGTATCAGAGCCAAGAGTCTAACCAAGTCATCTGCATGGCTGGGGGCGGCCCCTGGGAACTCTTGTGTTATTTTAGGCCTTGGCTTAGAGACTGTCAAGATGTCTCCTGATGCTTTTAGGAAGGGGTCCGCTGCTAGGCCGATGGTTGGACAGAAGGGGAAACAAAGGAAGGAGTTGCCACAGGACAAGGCCATGAGCCGGGGACCCCCAGCTTTCTGACTCCACTCCTCTGG
>NW_003852591.1:1974708-1979748 GCF_000181295.1 Otolemur garnettii | reverse complement strand
CTCCAGACTTTGGCTTTCAACTTTAGGAGAAGGAGGTTCTTCCCCTTTGGAGCACATATCTCGGTTTGGAACTAGGTAGCACTGGTGTCTGCCTCCTCTTCTATATTGGTTTGCAAGGACTGATATAAAAAGGAACAACAAATTGAAATGGCTTAAACAACAGAAATGCATTGTCTATGGTTCTGGGGGCCAGATCAGCAGGGTCAGTCCCATCTGAGGATGTCAGGCCCCCGGGCCACATCGCTCCCCTGGCTTTGGGTGGATCATCGGTAGTCTTTGGCGTTTGGGGCTTGTAAATGAAACATCCTCTTCTCTGCTTTGGTCTTCAAATGACATTCTCCCTGTGTGTGTGTGTGTCTCTGAGTCCAAATTTTCCCTTTTACTAAAAGGATACCTGTCATCCTGGACTGAGACCCACCTAATACCTCATCTTTACTAATTATATCTGTAATGACTGTATTTCCAAATAAGGTCACACTCTGGGGCTCAGGAGATTAGAACTTCATTCAACATAGGAATTTCATTGGAGGAAATAACTCCCAATAACCCACAATACCCACTAAACTATAGCTCCGGGGGAAAAGGGATTGTTGGTTCTGTCCCTTTCACAGTGTAAACACCTAGCCGAAGTTGGGAGGAATTACTTAATAAACACTTACTTGTCAATAGTTGTATTCGAATATACGCCCTATAACACCAGGTTCTCAATGCTGGTAATAACCTCTTCGGGTCTCCTGGCCCCTCTGGCGACCCACAGGAACTGTATTAAAGGGCCGCGGCAGTAGGAAGGTTGAGACCCGCTGTATAACACATAATCCCCCATATGAGTATATCTGTTACATTTCATAACTCTCCATTGCTTGTGGCCCACTGACCAGCCCCAGACTTTGGATGGGGACTTTAGGAACACTGCTGCAGATGAAATGTTTTCACCCACTGACACTGTTTTCTCTTAAAAATCACATCTTTTCTTATAAAAAGAAACCTCAACAAATTAATACTTAGTGAATACTGGTAGCAATTCAAAGCTTTCCCTTTTTCCTTATTAAACACTGGCTGTCACCTGGAAGAGGACAGTAAGCAGAAAGAAAGGTACAGTGTCCCCTCTACCTCGGGGTTGAAAGACCCCTGCTCCGCCCCCTCCTCGCCTGTCCCCACTGCTCAACTGCTTCTCAGACTACAGTTTGATGCCACCTTTTGATTGGCATTGGTCCAATGCATGATTATCTGCATAGAGTGCTGGGGCGTCATAGCTCACAGCAACCTCAAAGTCCTGGGCACAAGTGATCCTCCTGCTTCAGCCTCCTAAGTCCCTCAGCTGGGGCTACAGGCACCTGCCACAATGCCCAGCTAGTTTTTCTATTTTTAGTAGAGACAGGGTCTCACTTTTGCTCAGGCTGGTCTCAAACTCCTGCTCAAGCAATCCACCTGCCTCAGCCTCCCAGAGAGCAGGGGTTACAAGCCTGAGGCACCACATTGGCCTGATTATCTCTTCTTTACAGGAAGGCCCCTGAGTCATATGGTTTTGAACAGGTGGGAGGAATTACATCCAAGCACACCAAATATGATCTCGGGACACCATATTGGGTGTGTTTAAGATGCAGGATCCCTGGGGGGCCCTCTCCTTGGGGTCATCTCCTATCTGCCAGGTCAGTGTGCTGGCCTCCTGAGCCATGTGCTGGCCGCACTTCTCAGCGACTCACAGCCCACACTGCACAGGAGGCGGCTGTAAGGAAGCCTTGGTGGGAGGCATTCTTCCCTCACCCACCCTGCCGGGCTCAGACTCTGCACTTCCCATTCTGTGAAATTTAAAGCTTCCCTGTGCATTATGAAAAATAATAGGGGCCAGGAGACCTGGAGAGGTTATTACCAACTCATAAATCAACCAGGAGGCTCTGAGGGTTGTGGCAAGGTGTCTGAGATGGGCTCCCCAGGTCTGTTATCTCACCCAAGCCCCCATGATTGATTCATAACCTCATAACCTCCTGCATCTGAACCCCAAGTCTCATATCTAATTGTCAGCAGCCGAGTACATGATTTGCAAGAGGATGCAGGCGGCGGCAGACATGGGAGTGGAGGAGAGATTAGTTTTGTCAATCAAAAGCGTCCAGGGTGAGGCGGAGAGCACGCGGGATTTAGCTCAACAATCGGCTTATTAAAGGCAAGGCTGGATATGGCCACATTGATTAAGCTTCAGCACGGGGAAAGGGAGGACTGCAGCCGCTGTGGGCGTTGCTTCTGTTCCCTGGGGTGGCTGCCACCGATGAATGCCTTCCGCTCCATCCAGAGGCAGAAGTAAAAATCAAATAAGGCACTGCTTTGGAGAGAAGTGGTCCAAAGTCAGGTGCCCAGGAGCACCCACCAAAAAGCACTGTAGGTGTTTTGAGGACAAATGAGTGTTTCCTGGAGGGCTGGAAGGGAACGGGGGTGGGGGTGGGGGGGCGGCGGCATTCAGGCTGAGGATGGCTGGCAGGCTGCTGGGGCTTTACTGCCTTCTAATGGTCACCTCATTTGTGCAAGTTTGAATCTACAGTGGTTCATGAACATTTTATACTGAAATTAATCTGCAGGCTGAGTCTTTCTTGGGGGGAGTGGGAGAGGAGTCCCGGCAGTGTCCTTGTAGCTGAGGGGGCTGCAGCGGGCTGTAGCGGGCTGTAGTCCCTCACTTGGCATTAGATCAGCCTAACTGCACTGTCAGAGCAAAAGCACTGCTAACACTGCCACAGCATGCCTAAGGTCCACGCCTGCAAGACCCACTGGAATCTGCCAGCACCTCAGAACGCAAGAGGTGTGTATGGCAGGGTGCGTGGGTGAGCCAGGTTGTAGGCGCTGTGTGAGCCACACTGGTTGCTGAGCTAAGATTTCACTGCTATTGCATTCTGAACCTCAGTTTGACCATCTGCAAAATGGTTCCAGTCCTGAAATGTACCTTAGGTTCTGTTCTGTGAGGGTTAAAAGGAGGAAATGTAGGTAAGGACACCCAGTGAGGTCTCTGGCACCAACTTAGCCTCCCTCATTATCCATCTCCAACTGATACACATCCCTCCATCTGCCCACACTGGAGTCTTTCTCAGCGCTGGACGGAGATCTCCCCTCCCCCCAGGCCTGTGCTGCAGGCTCTCGAGTCCTGAAATGTCCTGAGATCGCTCTAGCCTGGCTCTTTCAAGCTCCCATGTTTCATTCAAATAGATGAGCCCACCCCCTCAGTGCCAGCCTGAGGTCTTCTCCACTGGCAAAGGGTCTACTTCCAGATCAATTCCCAGTTCTTGAGGAGAAACTTCAGATGAGTCCTGACATCTCTCCTCCATCCCAGCTGCAGCTAAGCCCTGAGAGAGTCCAGCTCCTCCTCCCACCAGCTCTGTGACCTTGGGGCTGTGCCTTGCCCTTTCCAAACCTCGGTTTCTATAAAATACAACAGAAGCTCAGCCTGCGAGGATGGACGAGAGTCCTGTGTCCTGCAGCACGGAGCGGATGATCAGTAAACGTTCACTTCATCCTTATTATTGCTGTTGTTCCTGACCTGAACATTTGCATTCACTTAGCTGCAGTGATGAATAAGACCAGGGCTCTGTCCTTAGACAAACAGGTGCATGTTGCAAGGACTGTGCCTGGAGTATCTGTGGGGGCGAGGGGGCCACAGATGCTGGCTGGGCCAGTGTCAAGTGAAGGTTCACAGAGATGGATGCACTTCGGATCAGTGGCAACAGGGAGAAGGGACTGATGAAGCAGGGAGGTGTGGGGTGCAGATGTGAGGACACGTCATGCTCATGGGACTCCGTGACACCCGACATCCATCTCTAGGTCGAGGTGGGCTGAACAACAAGTCTCTGTGAAAGGGAAAAGTGTCCCAGAAGGGCCAAGTCACCAGCTCGCTCTGGAATCATTTATGTGCAAAGATACCAGAGACTCAAGCGCAAAGAGAAAGAGAAGTGTGCGTGAGAGCTAGCGGAAACGATCTGGGTGGTTGGGGGTGACCGCGGGCCCCCCAGCATCAGGATGCAGCCTTCCCTCCACCCCAGCTCTCAGCCTGGCCTCATGGCTGTTCCAGCACCTCCGTGAGTGCCCCTCCTGCAGCCCACCTCAGGTGGGTGGCACACTGCTGGGTCAGCCCATGGCACCAGGAGTGGGGCTGCTGCGCAGTGCCGGTTGGTAGTCCCACGCTCCACTGCTGGACATCCCCAACCCCGAAGTGCTTGGTGTGCAGGAAAATGGCACAGCACCATTTCCCCTTGCCATTGGTCAGGAAAGAGCCAGTGGCTTCAAGCTGCTTGGGGGTCCCCTGCCCTAGTGCCACCATGGGTGCTGAAAGAGTACTGGGTGTCCTAGGGTAGACACATCCAGTGATCGTAAGCAGGAGCAAGGGAGCAGTGACGGGAGCCTGCAGAGCCTGTGTGTCCTGGCTCTGGGAAGGCCGCAGCAGGAGTCCAGGGCACTGCCCAAGGGAAGGCCTGTCCATGCTGCCTGCCATCCCTGCCCCACTCTTTCCTCCTAAAATCCCTAATTCCATTTCATCTTCAGGCATTTACATAAAGGATTGAGGCAGAGCATTAGGGGACTAGCTAGAAGAGTGAAGCCAGCCACTTGACACCCTGGGGAGCCCGCAGTATAGGTCAGCCCCCCACACCGGCCTGTCCTGGTTTCTGCAAGGCCACTTCTCAGATCAGAGACATCCTGACAGGCAGGGAGGAGGGGCCTGGGGAGGGAGGCGAGGTCTCTGAGGCCTGCGGGCCTGGCTCCCCTCTTCTCTCCTTCAGCCCTGCATTCCAGCCCTCCCACCCGCCACTCAACATCTGTGCACAGTGACTGCCCATTTCTTATCCCACAGATGCCGCGTGCATGCGCACACACATTCACACCCATACACCTGCACACCTCCACAGAGACAGCAATACCCACCGCACACATGCATACGACACTCACACTCATATACCTAATTGCTCTTTTAATATATTCCCACCCCTAACATCCTGAAAAATGACAAAAAGTAGCTCAGGTTAAGAACAAATGTATCTGCTAGAAATCTAAGTAACAAGAAGCACT
>NW_003852591.1:1961216-1974495 GCF_000181295.1 Otolemur garnettii | reverse complement strand
TGGAGCTGAGGGGTGGAAGGTTGGGGTATCAGATGAAAGGTACACACAAGTGCAAACACGCACAGTTGTCGTGTAATAGAAAGCGTCATCACGAGGATGCTGGCAGGGACCCTAAACCCCACATCTGGGGAGGCGGTAATGAAGCTACTTTAGACAAAGGTGTGGGTGGGTCAACGGGTGGGGGCACAGCCAGCTCCCACAGCAACAGCTAAAGGAAGTTTCCAACATCATGTCCAGTGGGGTGGCGGGAAGGAGCAGTTATGGGAAACCAGAGGGTGTGGTCTCTGTAGGAGAAGGTACTCAGACAGCAGCCATAGCCTTCAGAAGAAAAGTAACACACATAACTATTATCCAAAGAAGGTTGGCTGGGAAGTAAACACTGTAGCCTCCTTCTCTGCCTTCTCGTCTGCTGGTGTCACCCATCGGTTGAGTCCCTTGTACTCAGAGGGCAAGGGAGCCGACTGAGGCCGCCCAGGGTGACAGTGGCTGGTGGACACAGGCCGGTGAGAAGGGTGCAGCGAGATAGTGGCTCTGGTGGGACAACTGGACAGTAACCGACACAGATGTGGGGCAGAGAAAGTGTGTGGCACAGAGGCTTGGTCACAGCGCCGAGCAGGCAAGCCCTGCAGTTTAGCACGCTCTGCTTCCACAGGGCGGGGCTCTGTGCCAGTTTCCCGGTTCCCTCGGTGTCCTCACATCCATAGGGGGACCTGGAGCTCACAGGACCCCATGTACCTCCCTGCTCACTGCACGGTGCGATATCCCTGAGCCTCTCCACTCGTGCTCCCATTTTCCAGCAGAGGAAACTGAGCCTTGGGTTGCCTACTTATTTCTTCTTTTATTGAGTGGAGCATTTATTGAGCTCCTTTGTGCTGAAGTGGTGAAGGAGATGGACGCAGTCCCTGCCTTCTCAGAGCTTACAGTCTGTCTGATGGAGAAGTCAGACGGTCACCAAGGACAGCACACTGAGACACGAGCAGCTCCACGGGGTGTTGGCGGGGAGGGAACTGGGGGTTATGCTCTAATGACCTCACAAGGGGACTGCAGAGAAGGTGGCCCGTGAGAGCCTGGGGAGGAACAGCACCCCTCAGAGGGACAGTTGGGGCTGGAACCTCAGGCAGGAGTGAGCGCCACTGTCCAGAGAGCAGGTGTGTGTGCCTGGATGGCAGGACAGAGCAGGGAGGAGGGCAAAAGACAGAATTGTACCCCTTAGTGCCCTGTGGAATTTTAAGGGTGACAGAGAGTCTCTGGAAGGCTGCAAGTTGTGGTGGCAGTGCCGGACCGAGGGGCTTTCTCTCTGTGGCCTTGCTGGAAGACACCTTGTGTTCTAGACGGCCACAACTGTGTGTAGTGGTGTCATGGTCACGTAGCTGTGGCTTGGCAGGCTGCCACTTTTGTTCCCCCAGGTATACCAGTGCACAGGGCCTTCCCCTTGCGTGGATTGTGGACCACAGATGGCAATGTGTGACCTGGCTCCCGGGCCTCCAGGAGCTAGGGCGGACCTTCCACCTGGCTCACCAGCCGCCTGTGAGCTGAATGAAGCATGTTGCCCCTGCCCTCCATGCCTGAGTTTCTCTCTGGTCTGGCCGAGTTAGAACACTGGCATTACAGGGGAGCCTTGGTTTATGCTTTTGGGTGGATTGTACAGGGACAGGAGTGGAGGCTCAACGCTGTTTCCAGTGGGTTAGAGAAAACACAGGATGGCTGGGTACAGGCAGTGCAGTGAAATCAAAAGGACATGGGCTTGGGATCCCCTCGGAGGCAGGGCTCCTGCCCTCTCTGGCAGATGGGGCTTGTGTGGGAGACAAAGAGGAGTCGAGAGTGACTGGGTTTCCAGCTTAAGTTGTGCGCACGGTGGAGCCTACACTGCCTGAGATGGGGAGGGCGGCTGGGGGGAACCTGCCTTCTGTGCACGCTCACTCTGGGTCACAGGAGCCTCTGGAGTTGGGCGGCAGACTGGCCGACGGCCACATGAATCTGGATTTCAGGGAGAGGGCAGACTGGAGCTATTATCTGGAGTACTGTATGTGGGAATGCCCTTCATGCCCTCAAGCTGTGAGGCTGGAGGAGTCACCCAAGGAGAAGAGGTAGAGAGGAGAGGGACAGGCCTTGGACCGGCAGCCTTGGTTGTGCTCTGCACCACTGGCAGGCCCCAGCCTGTCCACTCTCCATCTGGACACTTCTGTCACCTGGAAGTGCTCGAGTTTTGCTCTCTGTGCCTTACCCCGAGATCATGGCAGTTTGTTCTCCTTTCTCAAGAAAAGGTAAGAAAAATGAGCTTAAACAAACGGCCCCTCTGGCGGGCCCTCCCGGAACCCACCGGCATCCCACATCCCTTTCCTGCTCCTGCCTTGATTCAGGGACAAACCTCACCAGCTTCTGATGACTGTACCCCATGACCCAGCCAAGCAGACAGCCACTGACTTCTGTGTCCTCTGATTTATTACATGTTTTAACCTGTTTTCTGGCTTTCCTATCAGTAAACTGCAGCAGACTCCCTGAAGCATCGTGTGTGACTCAGGAGCTGGCCTGCGGCCCAGCCCTGCAGTGTGGACTCTGCTTCACAGCCCGACAAATGACTTCGAGCCCCACGCTCCGCCACATTAGAAGACTGTGGGGTGCAATGTCATCAGAGCCAGGCGCCTCTCTAATGTGTAAGCTTCCTTTCACATCGGCCCACTTCAGACCCAGAGAAGCTGACTTCTGGTAATGGAGCATGGAGCATGCTGAGACTGTTCTCATATGGGAAAACCTGTAATTAGGAAAAGGATGGTGGGAAGATAAAACTTGCCGCATATTTATTCTTTCAGCCTCATTACCTCATCATCACCTCTGTCCCTGAATGCAAAATGGATTAGATTTGAAGCAGTGAATCATTTTTAAAATTGCTAAAACTAATACAGAGGACAAATAACGAATGGGGGGAGAGCTGGATGAGGAAACCCTAGCGGAGGACAGCTGCTGTGGCTACAGACTTTAGCTCGTGATTGTTGGCAATAGTAAAATAAAACAATGAAGTCTCTTACATGCATTTCTTGGCCTGTATTTCCATTAATGCAACGGGGTCCTTAAAGACAGGGACCCGCCACCCCCAATCTCCTCAGCTCTGCACCCTGACTCACGTCACAGATTTTCCACAAACATCTGATGAGTGTACTAAAGAATGTTGGCAGTGGCAATGACTTGCATTTTGGTGTCTCTAATAAGCCTGCTGCTTCTCCCTACAGACATGGGTTTGGGTGGGTTTGGTTATATTTTCGGGCCACTTCTGAATCTTGATAGTCAGACAGGTCGTGTCTGCAGTGTGGAAAGTTACCCTGCTCTTTGCTACCGCAGGGTGTTAGACACACGTATGGCAGAGAAGAGGAGGCCACCGCACAGCCCATTGTAATCTAATCAGATCTAGAACTTGATACAGCAGTAGCCTATTCTTGCTTACCCTGATTCTCCTGGGAGTATGGTGGGGTTTGAGCAAAGCTCTTTCATGTTAATAGCTGGATTAATATTGAGGTTGTACGGTTCAGCCTGTAGGCAGAACTAGAAGTTGATGACTGATTGATGCATCATAAGAACATGGTCCATTTTTTAAAAAATGTTTTCTCTGCAATGGTCATATCCATGCTTAACCATCTGTCTATTCCTTAGGTAGGCAGGAAGTTGACAGAATCAGCCTTATAGTTTATTAAGAGAGAGTCATATATAGTTTTAAAGGGTGGGAAGTTAGGTCCAGCTGCACATTCCAGAATACCAAAAATCAAAATAACAGAGGCTTACACAAGATAGAAGTACATTTGGTAAAAGAATTCTGGAGGTAGCTCCATGGGGCCATCAGGAACCCCTATTTTCGCATTTGTCTTCTACCATCCTAGTACTTGGCTTCTATCCCCAAGGTCACCCCATGTCCATGTTCTGTTCCTGGAACTATGAGTATGTTATTTTATATGCCAAAGGGACTTTGCAGATGTGATTAAGGTAAGTATCTCTGAATAGAGAGATGATCCAGATTGGCCCAATGTAATCACAGGGGTCCTTATATATGAGAGAGGTAGGGGGGTCAGAGGTCAGAGAGAGGAGAAGTGATCACAGAGCGAGGTATGGGAGGCCTAGAGAGGGGGAGGAAGAGAGAGAACACAGATGTGCCAGGGAGCTCTGAATACAGAGGGAGGGGCCACAAGACGAGAAATGCAGGTGACCTCCAGAAGCGCAAAAAGGCCAAGAAACCGGTTTGCCCAGAGCCTCCAGAAGGAATGCAGCCCTGTCAATACCATTTTATTTTATTTTATTTTATTTTTATTTTTTTGAGACAGTGTTTCACTCAGATGCTCTGGGTAGAGTGCCATGGCATTATTGCTCAAAGCAACCTCAAACTCTTGAGCTTAAGCAATTTTCTTGCCTCAGCCTCCTAAGTAGCTGAGACTACAGGCGCCCGCCACAATACCTGGCTATTTTTTTTTTTTTAGAGACGGGTCTTGCTCTTACTCAGGCTGGTCTCGAACTCGTGAGCTCAGGCTATCTACCTTGGACTCCCAGAGTGCTAGGATTACAGGAATGAGCCACCACGCCCCACTTAATACTTTAATTTTAGCCCCTCAGACCCATTTCAGGCTTCTGACCTCCAGAGCTGTATGATAAGTTTGTACTGTTGTAAGCCGTGGTCTGTGGTGGTGTGTTGCAGCAGTGATAAGAAAGGAAGATGCACATCTTTGTCCAGAACTGTGTCTCTGGACCATACCTAGCTACAAGGGAATCTGAGGAAATAGTCTTTTGTTCTGGGAAACAGTGTGCTTAAGCCAAAAATGGGGCTTTATTGCTACTATGGGGGCAACACCAATTGCCTTATCGGCCATCGTGTGAACCAAAGGGCCTGTACGTTTAGGATCAGCAGAAGAATATTCTTTTCAAAATAGAATTGGCAACTCTTTGACTCCATCTTGAGGACATATACCTAAGACTTTAGCATCAAAACTGTATACGGCACACCCACATAAGAGAAAAACTCCCTTCAAGGTGGGGAGGCGGGGGAGGAGGGACTGACGTGCTCCCACCTAGTGGGCACAATTTGGGGGTGTATGGCACACCTCTCGGGTGCAGGACACAACTGCAAGAGGGACTCTACCTAACAAATGCAATTGTAACCTAATTGCCTCTACTCTCACATTAATCTGAAACTAAAACAACAACAAAAAACTTTACAAGAATTGTGGCAGTCAATTAAAAAAGGACTTGAATAATTCTTTCGGCAGAATGTTTTCTGTGAAGCTCATTTTAGCCAAAAATTTACTAATCGGAAATGCTCTGGCCTGGAGGATTGTCTGAGTCCCCATGTGACATCTGGAATCTACAAGAGGGCTTTGAATTCGAGAGAAACAACTCACTCCACGTTTCTTCTGCTCCAGTCAGGCCTTGAGCCACCCTAACTCAGACTCTACTTTTTCTTTTTGTGCTAGCTAAATGCAAAGACGGACACAGAGATCACAGAGAGATCCTCACAAACAGGTGCTTGTAAAGAAGGCTCTTGGTACCTCTCAGATGCTCAATAGATGTTTTCTGAAGGAAGGAAGGAAGGAGTGAATGAGGAAGTGAGCAACGTATGACCTTCGTGGATTGCACCAGCACATTAGCCATTCACTCGACACGAAAGCCTTCTGTGTTAACCGCTGGGTACAAGCCGGATTAGATGTGGTCCCTACACTCCAAGGGCTCACCACCAGGGGAGGGCAGACAAGTAAACAGTGACCACACTTCAGTGCTTTGAGCACCGTAGCAGATTATTTTCAGGGAACTGTGGAAGTGCGGACAAGGACGTCCAGCAGACCTGGGAGCCAGGCACACTTTGCTGCAGGAGGTAGGGTTTGAGCTGAGTCTTAATGGACATGCTGGAATTTGCTAGGTAAGGTACGGATGAGAGAACAGCGCCTTCAAAGCCACAGAACCACGGAACACAGTAGTATAAGCATTTGCCTGGTGCTTATTCTCTGCCATGTACTGTCCAAAGCACTTTTATATATTAACTCATTTATACACACAGCAACCTGATGAAATAGAGCATTCTGTCATTCTTTCCTCTTCACAGATGACAAAAGTCAGGTAGAGAGAGGTTAGGTGACTTAGCTGAAGTCGCATGCTCAGATGGCAGAGCTGGAATTTGAACCCAGGCACCTTGGCTGTAGAGTCAGTGCTTAGAGTAAGTCACTGTGCATGGCTCCAGAGTGGGGGTGTGCTGGCTACAATGAGGAGGGCCACAGAAGGCCACAGAAGGGTTTGAAGGAGGTGAGCTTCCTTTACATCCTACCTATGATGCTCTCTTGCCCCCAAACACCTTTTCAGTTAGGCTTTTCTTGGCTTTCTGGACTGTTCTTACCAAACTAAGGAAGAGGATGGCCAGTCTCCAAGCCGTCTAGGAGAGGGAAGTTATGTCTAGTTTCAACCTGTGATCTGTTTTCAGGCAAGTTCTGAGGACAGGCCACTCAGACAACAGGCAGGATGAAAATGGGGTCCTTTCCATCACAGGAAACTACCTGTCATGTCGGACCCTGTCTCACCCGCCCACACACCTCTTTTTGTCAGACAGGTTGTATATGGTCAATTGGAGGTTACACAGCTAAGGCAGAGAGTATGAAACAGTCACATATATACTAGGAACACTTACACCCTACGACTTCCATTTTCCAACTGGAAATAAGCCAGGGGAGCTGAGTCCTAGTTCCCTTGCCCCCTGATTGGAATGGTAAAGGACACTTTCTTTGGGCAGTGCCTGCTGCCTGGCATTAGACCACACTAGGGTGTGATCATAGAATCTGGTTGAATATTTCCTTCTGGTTCAAGTGGTTACTCCTAGAATCACAGGGTCACAGAATTTTATTAAAATCCAACAACCCAAACCCTAGAACAGGTAGCTTACTTCCCAGTTTATGGCTCCCACTCACCCATACTTTCTGGAAGCAGAATTGCTTTCACTGGGTGAGATAAGGAACTTCTTCTGTTACACCTGCCTGGACAGGAGCAAGGAGGGATCCCCGGGGATGCATTATAGGTGAGTGTACTAAGGAGGTGTCTGTAGTGCTTTCTGATAAGGACTAAAACTTGTGCATAGATCTGGTTGAGGCAAATGCCCCAGGTCTCCCTTCCATTCCACCCTTCCACCCTTCCTCATGGGTGTTTTTCTTCCCCACTATCTCTTTTCTGTGCACAGTAGCCACAAGGCCAGCCCGAACTGGCCATTGCTTGGGATGCCTTTATTCCTGGAAGGTGAGACATCCCTCGCTTTTTTTTTTTTTTTTAAATTAAGCAAGGGTCCTTTATTGGGCCAGCCAGTCAAGAGCAGGCTCATGCCAAAAAGTATTTTGACCCCCTTGAAGTTGGGGTGCAAAATTTTTATATGGGACTTCAAGTGGGGGATGGAAAGGCCTAACGTAAAAATGTCACAGAAACTGGTACCTGTAGGGTTAGAGCTATGGGGAGGGGACTTACAACGCATACAGACTTGTGGCAGGATTGCGGTTTTTCACAAGATTTTTTCAGTTCTCACAGAATTCTGCAGCTCTCAGCTAAATTTTTTCCCATTTCTCCAGGGGTGCTGCTTGCTCAAGGGGCTTTTTTGGTTACAAAGGGGGGGCTGCAAGCTCTTAACAAGATGTAGTAAGTCTGGTTCACTTGCTCAGAATGGATGGGGTCAGGGCATCACAGTGCCAACTACCCAGAAACCGAGGAAATGGAGCCGTCTTTCCAAAGCATCTACCTGCAGTACGTTTCCCCACCATGGGCCTGGGCTCATCGACACAGCCTGGGACTGGTTCCGAGGAGGAAACTGTTTTGGCCAGACGATAAAGGACCCTCGTCTCTTATATCTTTGGCCCCTGAGCCAACATGTGGCAAGCACCCACCTGATTGCAGGACCTGGGTTACATCCTATGTTCTGGCTGTACCCAGAGTGGGTAAGACAGTAGCTAATATTTCCAGCTGCTATCATTGAGACCGGTCTCTGCCCCCATCAGTACTCATCACATTGAGAATTTCCTAATCTAAGCAAGACAGTCACATCTGGGTACAAATGACCAGTGTCCCCCATGCTTTCTCCCTCCCAAACTCAGAATGAGAAAATCCCAAGGGCCAAGACCAGGGAACTCTTAAAAGAAAGAAGGATAACCACTAGCAGAAAAGGAGAAAATTTGGCCCAACTGGGATGGCCGCTGAGAGGAGCAGACGGGCATTTGCCAGAGAACCCCCCTGCACACTTCCTCTGGGGACCGGGGATGGGTGTAGGGACCCTAGAAAGCAGTAGGACATCTCCTAGGGGAGAAAGAGAAACGGAGAGCTCTGTACAGTACCGTGTAATATATGAAAGATGTCACAGCAGCAGCACTGGATTAGACAGTGATTGACTTAGACCTCAGAGAAGTGGAGTTTCTGCCCCCAAAGGAGTTTCAGTCTTTTGGGGGAGGAATTAATAGCAACTATTATGAGCTGCCCACCCAATTCACATGGTGAAACCCTAACGCCCCATGGGATGTATCAGGGGATGGGGGTCTTTGAGAGGTGATTAGACTCAGACAGGTCGTGAGGGTGGAGCCACCATGACGGGATTGGTGTTCTTAGGAAAAGAGATAGAGACTAGAGTGGCCAGTCACATGAGGGACGCAGGGAGAAGGTGGCTGTCCATAGGCCAGGAAAGGCCGTCACCAGACATGGATCTCCGGGCAGCACTTTGCTCTTAAACTTCCCGGCCTCCAGAACTGTGAGAAACACATGCTTCTTGTTTAAGCCGCCCAGGCTACGGTATTTTGGGTAGAGCAGCCTGAACTAAGACAATTCCTGTGTCAAGTATCTTCACATGGCCATCTGCCTGTCTTGAGAGCCCAGGGGATCACAAAGGCTGCAAGGTGCCAAGTCCTCAGCAGTCGTTCCCGTCCCCCAGCAGGGCCACAGCTTACTTCTGCAGCCCGGTGACGAGGCTCACTGCCTTTGCCCAAAGGACTCCGTCCACTCAGAATGCCCAGTGTCTACCTCCGCAGGGATTTCTCCGATACCACTATTCCCATGACAGACCTGGCCCCACAAAACACTTGCCAGGATTTTGAGCTGTCCCAGCAAGGGCACACAAACGGTGCCACAAGTTCCATCTGAAAGGCTCAGTCACTGCTACAGAGAGCAAGACACTCAGTTGAGAGGCAAAGGCAGAAGGCAGCCCCAGGATTGCTAAGGCCAACTTCAGCATGCCTGGGGTCAGGCCGACCGACGACCTGAAGTCGGGGGGGAGAAGGGGGAAATACAGAGAGCAGTGACGAAACCCAGAGTGGGAGGCCATCGGCAGAGCAGTATTCAGGAGCCAAGGGTCACGTAGACACTGGAGGCCCAGACACAAACATTGAGCCTGGCAAGAATCCAGGGGGGCAGAGATGTCAGAGTCCCAGAGGAGGGCACCCTCCCTCACACGGTGGAGGGACAGTGGCCTTGATTATAAAGAGCAGGAACAACTAGATGCTTGTTAAGGTGGCAGATTTGAGGGCCTTATCTCAGCAGGTGTAGGATAAGGCCTGAAATCTGCATATTTTCACAATTCCCCAGGCTGATTTGGGGGCAGGCAGTCTATGGTCCACAGGAAGATTTTGGCTGCTGCACGGAGCAGGCATCTGGCCTGCTTGAAAGGTCCTGACGTCCCGCCCACTTGCTTCCATTTTTTTCCAACTCATAACATCCTGACACGTATGGACCTTCCCTCTAATTCCTTTCTATCACCTAGTACAATATATAGTGTAAGTGCTTAGCAAATGCTTGCTGCATGCATGCTGTAACACCTGCAGATCCATCTCAGGCTGTCACCAGGACACTGAACTTCTCCAGTCAAAGGGAAGTGCACAACCAGGAGGGGAAGGAGGAGACTCAGGACAGGCCTGAATTAAGCAGAGCAGAACAAAGGACTGTTTCCTGGATTAAATAATAGTTTTTAGGCCCTGCAGACCGCAGATACCAGCTGCTGTAGGGGTTTATCACCATGGGCCCTACCCTCAGGAAGCACGCCCAAAGACCATGAAGGAAGGGCTTGCCTAGCTGTGCCTACTCACACCCCACTGAGTACAAATAAAAACAAAAAGTCCACAAGCTGGTGCCAGACGTGCTGGGGCCCTCGGAGAGCAGGGCTGGTAACTCAGAGAAGGTGGCAATTTTGCTGAGTAAGACCGAGGGTGTCTCAGCGGGAGACCTCGCTTTGGGTGCACAGACCAAGCTGTGGTGCAGAAGACAGAGGTGAGACTGTGCATGGCCTTGTCCCATCTGCCCCCTCCCCTGCCTGCCAAAGAGGATGGGGCCTGATCCCTTTCCCTCCCCACACCCTCTCGCAAAGGAGGGATCTCTGATGAGCCAAGACGTGTTGGGCTTTTGTGAATGTGGATGGGGGAGCACATGAAAATGGGGGGGGGGATGTAAAGAAAAAGGCAAGTTTAAGTAGCAATCGGAAGATTTTCATGTTTTATTTTGTTTTGAGGATGTGGCAGAGATGACTCAGATAGCCTGTGAGGGACGTACATAGGAGACAGGAGACGGGAAGGCTGTTTTAAGGAAATGCTGTCTGCATCTGTGGGCCCCTCATGCAGGTTTAGAACCAAATGTCCTCTGTACTTTCTCTAGGTTGCTGGAGTGCTGGTCTTGTAGCACAGCTCCCTGTAGCCCACCTGGGACAGGCTCCCTGGCCTACTTCCACCCTGTGGCTCCTGAGCACACCTGGCGGCCAGGTGAGCACATTACAATATCGTCCCTAAAAACACAGATCCAGGCTCTGATGAATAATACAAGATATTTCTGTTCAAATTCCCCTGCCCCTCTCCCATGTCTTTCAGGGCCAGCTTCCTTCTGTTGCCCCCAACGTCTCCAGTATTCTCCTTCTCAAATGCCTCAGCTGGCACAAATCCTCTCCTTCAAAAGCCAGCAAATAGCTCAGTAGGAGACCCAAATTAACTAACCAACCACTGACTCCCCTTGTCTCTCAAGGATATACCTGGGGTCCTCCACTGACGTAGCCATCAGTGAAGTGAGAATGCCCAACTGAGCTCTGACCGTGCAGGGAGGGTTTTCCAGAGTGTGGTCCTAGTGGCACCAAGACTGCTGAGCAACTTATGAGAGATGCACGTTCTCAGGCTCACCCAGTTCTGCAGAATCACAGGCTCTAGGGGAGGGGCCCAGCCACCTGTGTTTGAGTAAGTCCTTGTCCAGCTGATAATCACTGATTTAGGAAAGACCTGGAGACAGGAGGCTCTTTTTTTTTCACCGACAGCTTCACTGCCTTTATTTCCGCAGGCTGTCCACACAGGGTTTTCCCTTTTGAGTCAGAGGTAAGACTTGCTTCCTGTGTGCAGCAGTGACGGCTACATGGAGCTTCACCGGTGGCTACACAAGTTGTCACAAGTGGCAGCAGGAGTTCTTGGCCACTGATGAGGGGAGTTCTGCCCAGAATGCCTGTAGGTCATAGTAACCGATCAATCCAGAGAGGGCAGGGATGTTCAAGGCGCCTCCCCTCTACCGCCCACTCCTGACGTGCAGAGAACACCTAGGGGCTAACAGATCCTGCTAGGGCTCCCTCAGAAGCACCACTGCTCCTGGGCAAGGATGAATCTCCCACAGAGAAGTCTCCCCGTCTGCCCATCCATCCATCATCCATGTGGCCGTCCGTCCATCCATCCTTTTATCAACTAATGCAACAAACATGTATTAGATGACCTTTAACTAGTGCCATCATGTTCAGTCGGTGAGGACAAGCCCAGTGGCCCTAGGGCCTCATCTTTTCAGTGGCATCTGGACTTTGCTTTGAGCTGCTTCTTCCCTCAATTGGCCCTTGCCCTGCACCCCACATACATACCTGGAAAATCTGCTGTCTGGCCCCACTGGTGAAAAATGTCCCCATCCACCCATCCACATGTAGAAGGTTCCCCACCTCTTGGTCCTCACTGACCCCCTCCCAATCCTCCCGAATGCCCGTTGTTCCTCCACCACCTTCTAGCCCTGCCAGCTAAGCTGGGGTTATAAGGGAAACGAGCGTCTTTCTTGGCTCTGGTGCCCTCCGTGACCTTTCTCCTTTCTCTCACGTAAAATTCCTGATTACTGAAGGTGTGTGTGTTCCACTAGGTTCCTCTCCACTCCTGCAAGCAATTTACAAACAGAAGGGGTAAGATGGTTTGAATCTGAAGGTCATTAGAGGACAGGGAACTGACAAGATAACATATCAAGTGGGTCCCCTTCATGGATAATGGTGTCACTAAGGATAATGGCAGGATTGAGGGTGGAGGATGGATTGTGGTCCAGGTGCCGAAGGCTGCCATGAATGAGGAGGAGTGAAACAAAATTAGAGAGAGCACAGGCGAGACTCCCCCACTCCCCTGCCACATCATTTGGGGTTAGCATGGAAAACGAGTATACCAAATTCCCCCAAACAGCAATCACTTATTTGGCTCTGAAATGTACAATTTGGGCAGAGGTTTATGGGTTCAACTTGCTTTGTTCATTGCAGCATCGGCATCAGCTAAAGCGGGTTGAACTGTGGACAGGATCTACAGCAGTGGTTCTCAACCTTCCTAATGCCGCGGCCCTTTAATACATTTCCTGTGGGTCACGACCCACAGGTTGAGAGCCGCTGATCTACAGTGTTGCTCCCTGATCTGTGGGGAATGTGTTCCATGACCTCCAGTAAATGCCTGAATCTGCAGATAGTACCAAACCCTGTACTGAGTTCTTGTGCTACAGCTGTACACATTTCTAAAGTTTGGCACAGTAAGAGATTAACAACAATAACTAATAATAAAATACAAAAATTATAACAATATACTGTAATAAAGGTTATGTAAATGTGCTTTCTAGCAAAATACCTTATTGTACTGTACATACCTATTTTCAGACCACAGTTGACTTCAGGTAACCGTAGAAAGCAAAACCGTGAATAAGGGGTCACTACTGTACTTGCTTTTTATTTTATTTTTTGCAGTTTTTGGCCAGGGCTGGGTTTAAACCCACCACCTCCAGCATATGGGGCCAGTGCCCTACTCCTTTGAGCCACAGGCACCTTTCTTTTTTTTTTTTTGAGACAGAGTCTCACTCTGTCACCCTGGGTAGAGTGCGATGGTGTCATAGCTCACAGCAACCTCAAACTCTTGGGCTGAAGTGATCCTCTTGCCTCAGCCTCCTGAGTAGCTGGGACTACAGGTACCTGCCACTACGACACCCAGTTAGTTTTAGAGACTGGGATCTCACTCTTGCTCAGGCTGGTCTTGAACTGAACTGAAGCAATCCACTTGCC
>NW_003852591.1:1947813-1961196 GCF_000181295.1 Otolemur garnettii | reverse complement strand
CATAGCTCACAGCAACCTCAAACTCTTGGGCTGAAGTGATTCTCTTGCCTCAGCCTCCCAAGTAGCTTGGACTACAGGCACCTGCCACAATGCTCAGCTATTTTGTTGTTGTTGTTGCAGCTGTCATTGTTGTTTTAGCAGGCCAGGGCCGGGTTCGAAACCACCAGCCTTGTTGTATGGGGCTGGGGCCCTACCCACTAAGCTATGGGCACTGCCTGCACTACTGTACTTTTAAGATGACTCACATGGCTAACAAGTTAGGCTGATGGCAAGGAGCTCAGCCCGGTGTATAAACTGGGGGCTTCATTCATTTCCACAAGATTCTTCCAATAGCTGCTTGGGCTTCCTCACAGCATGGTGGCTGAATTCTAAGCACAAACATCCCAAGAAAACAAGGCAGGAGTACATGAAATTTTTATGATTTAGCCTTGACAATCACATAGTGTTCCACCCTTTGGGATGGCGGAGAGACAGTTCTACAACAGCATGACGGACAGGAGATGTTATTCCAGATATCTTTGGAAATACAACCTTCCGCACAAGGTTAGCCCGCAGGGTCTTGTTAACCCATGACAGCCTGGTGGAAAGCACACTGAAGAGACTTGAGCAAATAATAAGCCTTTAGGAATAGAATGGGACAAATTGAGAACTGTCAATGAAGTTAGAGTTTATTATGGTGATGTGAAGTAGACAGAGCAAGGTATTTGGACTAAAATAATGTTTAAATCCTAACTTTACCACTTACTGTATCCAACCCCGGGAAATCCAGTTAGCCTCTCTGAGCCTCAGCTCCCACCTGTAAAATGGGAATAATAAATTTATCCTGCCTACTTGACACAAATAACCTAATAGGATAATGCCAAGGTACATGATGTCAAACCCATGAAACGGTTTGCTCTACACCTTCTTAGGCCAACAATTGTTCAATGCTTGTTTGGACTTTTGCTCTGAAGCAGCAGACTACAGAGGAAGGCGCTCTTAACTTTGAACCTGGCACCTTGGGCTTCATGGCCAGTCCTGTCATCCATTAACTGTGTGATGCTGAATATGTCCTTGAACTTTTCTGAGTTTCAGTTTTTTCATGTAAGGATAATTCCATTTGTCCTCTGTGACTTGTGGCAAGGACTTAATATAGCTTAACTCAGAGGCCTATGGTAAGGACTAAATATAGGTTAGATCACTTGGTAAATCTCACATGCTTTGGGACATGAAATAACACAAATATTATAATTATTCTATCATCTAGGTAGTTATAACTTTTTTTTTTATTAAATCATAGCTGTGTACATTAATGCAATCATAGGGTACAATGTGCTGGTTCCATATACAACCTGAAATTTTTTCATCAAACTGGTCAACACAGCCTTTATAGCATTTTCTTAGTTATTGTGTTAAGACATTTATATTCTACATTTAGTAAACTTCACATGTACCCTTGTAAGATGCACCATAGGTGTGGTCCCACCAATTACCCTCCCTCCAGCCATCCTCCCCCCCTTCCCTCTCCCCCTTCCCCATATTCTTGGGCTATAATTGGTTTACAGCCTTCATATGAAAGCTATAAATTGGTTTCATAGTAGGGCTGAGTACATTGGATACTTTTTCTTCAAAAGGAAAAGTTCTTTTTATACAAACTTTAGAAAATATAACTAAACAAATAGAAGAAAATAAAAGCTACAAATAATTTTCTCCCTCAGATTCTCTCTCCCTTCCCCACTTTTTAATGTTCTAGTAGTATATCACGCCCAGCTTTTTCTTTTTAGCTGAAGAAGTAGCTTTATACACTTTTTGTAATTATAAATAGTATAGCAATGAACAGGTGCAGTCACACCTCTGATTTCCTTACGCAAAATTTCTAGAAGTGGATCATTTCAAGGCTTTGGAACATGCTGTACCACTCACTGGCCTTCAAAAACTGCTGAGCCGCGTGAGCCCCCTTTGGGAAGTGCGTACGTGGCTCCTTTCCCTCTGTCCTGGTCAGCACAGATTTCTGCTTACTTGTTAATTTTTGCCAACTGATTTGGAGAAAATGATAGCTTATTTAGGAAAAGAACTATGTTTGATATAAATGATATTTAAATGTTTCTAATACATTTATTGACCACTTGTATTTCTTCTTTCTTTTTTTTTTTGAGACAGAGTCTCACTTGGTCACCCTTGGTAGAGTGCCATGGCATCTTAGCTCACAGTAACCTCAAACTCTTGGGCTCAAGTAATTCTCTTACCTCAGCCCCTCAAATAGCTGGGACTATTAGTGCCCACCACAATGCCTGGTTATTTGTTAGACGCGGAGTCTTGCTCTTGTTCAGGTTGGTCTTGAACCCATGAGCTCAGGCTATCCACTTGCCTCAGCCTCCCACGTGCTAGGATTACAGGCGTGAGCCACCGTGACCAGCACACTTGTATTTCTTTTACTGAGGTATCTATATTTTTATACTGATTAATAGGAACTCTAAGTATTAAGGATGTAACGCTTCATGTCAAATTTATGCTATTCAATTCCTCTCTTTCTATCTGCCATTTAATCTCAAGGTGCTTTTCGAGGTAGAGTTTTAAAATATCTTACGTCTGGCCAGCGCCTGTGGCTCAGTGAGTAGAGTGCTGGCCCCATATACATGGGGTGGCGGGTCTGAACCTGGCCCTGGCAAACTGCAACAAATATATAGCCAGGTATTGTGGCAGGCAACTGTAGTCCCAGCTACTTGAGAGGCTGAGGCAAGAGAATGGCCTAAGTCCAGGAGTTGGAGGTTGCTGTGAGCTGTGATGCTATGGCACTCTACCGAGGGTGACAAAGTGAAACTCTGTCTCTAAAAGAAAAAAAAAACTTATGACCAAATCTATCAGCTCTTTCTTTTATGTTGTTCGTCTCTGGTGTCATGCTTTGCAATACTGTCAAGATTTTTGTTTTAAAGAATGTGCTTTTATAAATCAATAAATGAATTATTGAATTCATTTATTCATTCACTGAGCAAAGGCTTATTGAATGATCCCTAGACACACCATTCTAAGCAATGGAGTGTGACCCAAACGTGGAGCTGAACTCCGAGTGAAAACATCTGTCATCGAAGGGTTTGGCCGCTGAAATAAGCATAAACCCCAAACACATCCCACTCTGTTAAAAGATGAGCTGCTTGGGGAAAGTCTTGGTCCTGGGCAGGGATTATCGTGACGCCAATCAGAACTCAGATTCCTGGGTCCCAGGGCATTTTATAACAAATAAAATCTATGGAAACATGATAACACCAAGAAATAGTAATACAAACACTTACAAATGAGAAGGCTTAAGATGACGGCTTAGAAAAAGTATTAATACCTTTTTTTATTTACCATAACAAAGAGGAATGATCAGCAATGATAGAATTTTTCATTTCATTAGTAAGTTAATGTTGGTATCTATCCCGTGGGGCTTTTTTAAAGTTCCTCTGAATCCAAGAATCCCAGCAAGGAAAGTATTATTCTTCTTAGGGGGTTTCACTGAGAAAGGCCTGTCCACGAGGAGGCCGCATCTCGGGGTTGCTAATCTGTAACCAGAGACTCATCAACTCCAAAAGAGCCACCATGCCCTCTGGGCTGCCTCCCAACTGAACAGGCCTCCCCGATTTTATCTGTTACACTTCACCTCTTTGTATCCCACGTTTTTCTTTTTAAGTGAAACATATTAAGTCCTCAGAAAACTAACCCTAAAAGTAAGTTCCACCAAAAGGATTGCAAAAGACTCAAGCCCACAGGACTGGGGACATTCTAGCAAAGACTGGAAGAGGGCAGAATCTTCGGCCTGCCCGGAGGTGGGGACGTGGGCTTCTCTAGGCAGAGCTCCGAGCCTCACCTGGAATATCCCCAAGCAGGTGGCAACCCAAGGAGACCTTCCCACCTCCCTTTCCTGGCCTGGAATGCCACCTGTGTGCTTCTTCCTCTGAGGAAGTGTCCCCAGGAGATGGGAAGCTACTTGTGGGGAGACATAGGCTTCTGCTCATCTTAACTCCAGTCCGGTACTGAAGGCAGGGACAGGAGGGAAGAAGCTTCCAACTAGCCTGAGTCGCCGGGGGCAGGCGGGGTCTGATTTAGGATTTACATACACAGTGAGTGATTTGGGGTGAATCCACTGTTAGCAGCGGTTTCCATCTCCTCTAGTATCTTTAGAGTGAGAGACCAGTCTTCAGCTTCTGGGAGGAGGAAGCAGCCCAAGGCTACCCAGCGTGTGCCTGAGGGCCAGGGAACTAACACCAGGGAGGGAACATGGGGGGATAACAAAGGCCCCACCTATGGCACAAACTTCTGTCTATTTCACAATTTTGTCTAGGGCCATCCCTGAAGCAGAGGGCACCTAATGCCTCACTACCTTAAAAATGCCGCTGAGAAATCAGCTCCTTCATGAAGCCTTTTCAAAACCATGCCCATGTGACTCAACTCTCTGACCCCCCAGCACATGGCCACACCCCAGGCCTTCCTGCTCTTCCCAGTCTTTTTTTTTTTTTTTTAAACAACAGAAATGTATTGTCCCCCCTTCTGGAGGCCAGAAGTTCAAAATCAAAGTGTCAGCAGAGTTGGTTCTTTCCAGAGGTGCTGAGGGAGAGCCACTCTACACATCTCTCTCCCAGGGATCCTGGGAGAGGGCTTTAGGAGCACCCACCAACCTCCACCTCCACGTTCACCTGGCTGTGTTCTGTTGGTGGTCTTCTAAGTCTTAATGAGTCTGCTTGTAGCTGGCCTTCACTGTCCACTGAACAGCCAGGTCCTCCACATCTGACAGATCTGTGATACTCAAGATGACCCTACCCACCCCCAGGGCGACAGTGGCTGTGGGCACCCACTCCCTATTCCCAAACAAGAACACCGGCCAAGGCCGTGCTCCTCAGCACACAGTGCACTCCCTGTCTCCTGGGTTGGCCGGCTGAATTAGACCTGAATTTTTCTGGAAAATAATAATAATAATAATAATAATAATGGACCTCTTTCTCTTAGTCACTTAAACCTTGGGCCCACCTCTGCGTAGCTCCATTTCAGACTTCTCATGTTTCTAGATTTGATTTCCCCAAGAATGTGTATACCAGTGATTTTCAACCAGTGTGCCATGAAAAGTTTTAAAGATCATGAATTAAATTATTGTCAAAAGAAGTTCAAAGCACAGTAAGTATATTCTCTTTTTTTTTTACTCTTTTAAAAAAAATTTTATACAATATATGTTTTGTTTAAAATTAACATGAGGGTACAAATTTTTAGGTTTCATTGCTTTTAATTCTAAGGTAACGTTCAAGTGGCAGTTGAGCCCTTCAGCCAGGGGCGTACTGAACACCCTCACATGGTGCCCCTTAGGTGAGAACACACTGATCACCCTCCCTCCTCCTCCCCATTCCCTCCTCTCCTCTCCCCCTTGCCAGACTGTATTTGTGTTTTATCATTCAGTGCGGGCACATAGTAGTTTATATATTAGTTTCACATTTGAGTACACTGGATATTTTTTCCCCATTCTTGAGATAGTTTACTAAGAAGAATGCATTTCAGCTCCATCCAGGTTAACACAATGATGTAAAGTTTCTTAAGGCTGAATGGTACTGCATGGTCTACATATGCCACAGTTTGTTAATCCGTTCATGGGTAGATGGGCACTTGGGTTGCTTCCACACCTTGGCAATTACGAACTGAGCTGCAATATACATTCTGGTGCAAAAGTCCTTGTGGTATAATGATTTTTGTTCTTCTGGGTAGATACCTAGTAATGGGACTGCGGGACCAAAGGGAAGTTTGACTCTTTTTTATGATCAACGTAATCTAAGTGTGCTGAGGAAGTTTAGTTACAGGTTCAAGTGTGCCGTGAGATAAAAAAGGTTGAAACACACTGCTATGCACTAACAGGAAATTACTAGGTTATTTTACCCCTTTATTATGTCATAAAGATATTAGGTACCTTTATTTATATTGTCTATGTGGATTTATTTGATAGCATAACTTGGAGGTAAAGCTGTATATTGTGGTTGCAGTGTTATAAGGATTTCCTTCTCATATCCTATCTAATCCTTGAAATGATTCTGTGAGGGCAGCAGGGAGCATGATCCCACTCTTCAAGGGAGGAAACTGGAGCCCTGGCTGTCCTGCCACCCACACAGGTGCAGGCAATGACGGTGTGCCATCCGGAAGCAACTTAAGAACCACAGAGGACACGAGTGAGGAATACCCTGATCCTGGGCAGTCCACTGATGCTGGGAATAGGACTCGGCCTTGGGGTTTCAAGTGTGGAGTCATCTCCCTTTAGCAGGGCTCCTCAGAAGGCAGGGGATTTTAGAGGCTCCTGGAAGGGCCGCATCCCACCATTCAACTCACAGCCAGGAGACACGAAATCCTCCTTTCTGGAGCAGGGAGGCAGTCACCAAAGGCATTGCCTTAGAACTGGGAATTCTGAATTTTAGCCACACTACTTCTCTGTTCTGGGTCTAAGACACTTCAATGCACTCTTTGATTTAGTTAAAAATACAAACTATTACATTTCTCCTAGTATTGATGACCAGGTAAGTCTTACCCCCTCTTCGCTCCACTCCCTGCCTCTTGGCGCATGGTGCCACGTCTCATCTCTGTACTGATCTCCACTCCATATGCCAGCTCACTCCTCTGTGTCCAACCCCATCCCTACACTTACGTCTTATTTTCTAAGCTCAGAAATAAATTATTCCAACCAATCTGTGCTGCTCACTGTCCATTTTATGTTTTCACAGGGGAAAGAGATTCTCTTTGAGTATTAAGACAGAGTATTAATACAAAAAAAATCAACTGTGTCCATCTTTTTGGCAGAAACATCCTATTGACTTAAAGCAGGCATTATCCGGGGGATAAGGAGTTCTCTGTCCCTTTCTGCCTTGACAATCGCTCCCGAGGTGCAATGCACACTGCCACCACAGCGTGGCGCTGTTGCCCTTAAAAGCCGCGTGGCTTCTGAAGGCAGCTTTTTTGCTAAGATAAATCGCCAGGATCTAGAATGTGATATTGATTTTCTATCTCCTTTAAATTAATAATAATTGGCGTTCTGAATACTGCTTAATTTTTTAGCTGTAGAGATATAGATTTGAGACTATTTGATGTCATTCATAGCATTTTTCTGAGGGAAATCTCTGCTTATAGCTAAAGTTTCTTATGAAGGTTTTTCATGAGTTTAAAAGTATCCTGGGCGGCACCTGTAGCTCAAAGGAGTAGGGCGCCGGCCCCATATACTGGAGGTGGTGGGTTCAAACCCAGCCCTGGCCAAAAACTACAAAAAAAAAAAAAAATTCCTGAAGCTTCAGGTTATATGAATTAAATGAACATGTTAATTGTTGAGGTCCAAAAGATTAGAAGGGGAAAAAAAGTGAGTGGGCAGGAAAGAAACGTTTTAGATTTATTAAAGTACTGGGGGTGGGAGAGCAGAGTCAGCTGAAGCCAGAAGGAACCTTATTATATCCAGCTTCATAAATTATGCAGCGATAATGACTGGTTATTAAAGAAGTGTAATTAAGCCAGCAGTTCCAAAATTTAGGAGACTGTGGACCAGAGACTGGCTTCTTCACAGCTCTGCAGCAAACCCTCCTTCCCAGACCACCAGCTTCTCCCATTGCAAAGCGGTTGCTTTTGTGATTAATTGCCTTGCCTGTGTGACTAATACTAACTTCAAACGCACAACTATGGAGACCCTCAAAGACAACAGGTGAAAAAAAACGTGATGCACTTCTGGCAACGTGAGACCCTTATTATTTATTTATTTATTTATTGTCTGGGATTCATTGAGGGTACAAAGAATTAGGTTACACTGATTGCATTGGTCAGATAAAGTCCCCTGTATAATTGTGTCCCGCCCCCAAGAGGTGAGCCCCTTCTTACCCACGTTTGCCCACAAAGGTGAGCAGCATGAAGAAATTCGGAGCCAGACCTAGGCTTGAGAATTAGTTCTGCCACAAACTCACTGTTGCCTTGAACAAGTCACTTACCGGAAGTGGCTTCATCTATAAACTGAAGTGTTTGGCTAAGCGGCCTTCTGAGCCCATTCTGATTCTGACAAACACCTCCCCTGCTCCTATCTGGCCCACCTGTGACCGTCTTGCTGGTCTTCCAGTCCACAGCTGTGTCTCACACCCATAGGTGGCCGAACTGGACTATTTACTGAACTCTGGACAAAGCCTCTGTCTACTTCTGCTTTGTTTCTCTGAGCCTGCAACGTCCTTCCTTCCTCTCCACTGCCTTTCCAAGCTCCTCATTTCCCCTCTAAGCCCCAGGGCAAAGCCACCCGCCATGAAGCCTCTCTGGATACCACCGGCGCAGTCTGCCACTCCTTCCTTCGTGTTTTTGCAGCTCCTTTTTACCTTTGCTTCTCTTTAGCACCCACCCTTTTCTGTTTTGTGTTATCATGATTTCTGGAGCCTTTTTGTGCCTGAAAACCATCAGGTGACATCTGATCACCCACCCTACAGAGTCCAGCTCAGTGGCTGGCACACAGCCGAATTCCAGGAGCTGGATGACTGAGTTAAGGATGACACACGCTACACACACACTGTGTCGTGTGCACAGCATCTGGGTCTGACGTGAACACTGAGGTGCAGCTGGTGGCACGTGGCTGCCTGCCTGCTCACATGGTGTCTTTCCTACAACTCAGGCAGGCTCGCAGGGTGGTTAGCACTTGGACTTTAAGCCAAATGGCCCAAGTTCATTCCCAAGTGGCTTTCCAGGCATGGGAAAGTGGACTGAAATTATAGAACTTCCCCATGCTTCTGTTTCCCGCCTTTGCAATGAGGATAATGATGGATGCACTTTATGTGGATGCTGTGCAGAGGAAACAGATGTCTATGTGTTACCTGACACTTGTAACGCACTTAAAAACTACCCATTGCAGGCTTGGCGCACGCAGCACAGTGGTTAGGGTGCTGACCACATACACCGGGGCTGGCGGGTTTGAACCTGGCCCCGGCCTGCTAAACAACAATGACAACTATAACAAAAAAAAATAGCCAGGCATTGTGTCGGGTGCCTGTGGTCCCAGCTACTTGGGAGGCTGAGGCAAGAGAATTACTTAAGCCTAAAAGTTTGAAGTTGACGTGAGCTGTGATGCCACCGCACTGTACCAAGGGCGACATCTGTCTCAAAAAACAACAACAAAAGAAGCCAACCCACTGCAAAACAAGTTCTCAGTAAATTTAGTCATAATTAAAATACAATAATCTCAGGACTTCTTGCCTGGTAGCAGTTATCTTTCTCTCATGGTGAGAAAAGACAAAACCCCTGTGCTTACCAAGGTGCGCAGTAAGACTCCAGCTGGTTTAACTGACGTCCACGGCAGAGGGCCGTGAAATGCAATGGAGACAGCCGCTCCCTGGGTGGGCTCCAGCCCTGGGTCTTCAGGGTGAACCTGAGTTTGGCAAAAGCCTTGAGAGCATGGAAAACAGATTACCTCGCTATCATTTCGGCCTGCCACCAGCCATTTGCTAAATGGCACAATTTGATATGGCGAGTGTCCTGTCCCCCTTCAGACCCGCCTGGCGCCAGCCTGGCCTCTTATCTATATGGTGTTACGGCTGTAACTCATCTGACCACTTGTGAATCACGTCCTCTCAGTGCGGTTTGTCCTTTTATCTGGTGGGATTCAAGGACAGGAGAAGAAAGGAAAGGGAATGAATAGAGGTGAGAAGACACAACAGCCGGGCGGGATGAACCTGTTTCCACGCAGAGTCCTGAGACGGTCTCGCGCCCGCGTAGACTCCCAGCGGATGTGCTCTCAATCCCGGCTTGCCCCATCAGTATCTGGCTGCACTGCTATTTCAGAGAAAACTCATTTTCCTGTCTGATCCTGCTCTGATTTCCTTCTATCTCCTCTCTACCCTATTTCCTGGTAAAGGAATTTATTTTGAAGTTATTTTGGCACTCAAAGACGCTGTTCTGCTTGCCCCATGGACGTGTCCCACACTAGCTAGATCCAGTAAAATGGGCTGTGGCTTTGGGCAGGTATGTCTAGGTGGGGACTGGAGTGGGTGACGGAAAGACAGGACAATGATGGAAACAGACTTGACCTGTCTTCCTGCTTCCTCTACCCTATAAATCACCGCCACATCAAGCCTGAAGTACAGCCTGAGATCTCTTAGTCAAAAATCTGAGTGTAAAGGGGTATGAAATTGTGTAATTCACTTGCTTCTGGTCACAGGTGTGGAAACTGGGCCCTCGAGGGACCAAGAAAGATTATAGTTAACACCACAAAGCTCTGCTTCTCTCAGGCACTAGTTTACCTGCTTTCATGGATAAACTTACTTCAGTCTCAGGAAAACGCCATTAGATACATTCTACTATTTCACACATCACTTAGTTGGTAAGGAACCTGAACCACAGGCTTGCTAAGTAATAGTCCAAGGTCATCTGACCAGTGGGTGGCAGAACTGGGGTTCAAACCCAGAGCCAGCCCCAGAGTCCCAGCTGTTAGCCCCACCATGCTGCCTACGGGAAGTGATCTCTGAATAGAGTACCAGACCATCTTGCTGGGGTTTTTTGTCTCCAAATCCAACCCCCTGTTTATCCGGAGAAAAATAAGGCCAAACCCTCAGCCTGGCTTTCTGCCCCTTCCTAGACAAATGCCAAAGTGCCTTTCCAGGCTCAGCTGCCACCTTCTTCCAAATGCACCAAATTCCAGGCAATGGTTGGCAGAGTGAAAGAATGATGTGAGTGAATAAATGAAGGGAAGGAAGGACTGAACCTTCCTAGGCTTACTTGGGGGTGGGGGATCATCTTCTTATTTTTAATCTATCAGTTTATTGAGAATGTGTGACAATGACATAATCAATATCTCAATAAATCTTTCCAGTTTTTGCAGAGCCTGACGCTTCCCACACAACTCAGCTGGCAGCGAGTGTTCCTGAATCAAACGCTGGCTGTCCATGGTAGCAGGAGCAGCAGTAGTAGAAGGGTGGTGCTAACAGACTCACCCTGTAGCAGGCACTGTCCCAGGGGGTTTTATACATACTGATGAGCCTGTCTAATCCTCATGCCACCACTGTGGGGGTACATATACTATTATTAGACCCATGTTGCAGTTGAGACATTAAGAAATGACAAAAGTAGCCCAAAGTCACAGAGCAGGCATCAGAGGTGATTATGTGAACCTGGGCAGCCTGTGGCCAGTGCTCAGAGGCTTACCCCCACTGTCTGGAGAGCTGCTCTAGGGGACTCAAAGAGAGAAGTGACTGCTCCTCCCTGACTCTGAGTCCAGGGAGCATTTCCTTGTTTGGAACACGCAGCTACAGACACAGGTTATATTTGCACCAGAGCCTAAGGTCAGGTGTCTACTGCTAGCTCAGCACAAAGCTCTGAAACTCTAAACAGGTCACTTAGGCTTAAACTTTTTTTTGCGGGGGGTGGGGGTAACTTTATAGTTTGATGCTAATTAATTGAAAACACTGAGGAAATTAAAGTTCAAACAACTCCACTTACAAATCTGATACTTTGTAAGTTTTAGTCTTCATATAAAATATTGGCATATTTGCAAAATTTTTCTTGTCCTTATGCCTCCTGCCAGGGCTTGGGGTCTATGAGGGATACAAATATTCAAACTAAATTTTTCTCAAAATTGAGTCATGTATACAGAGCTCTGTTAAAGAACAAATTCTCACAGTGCTTAGCGTTTATTTATATAATTTTTATTTTAATGTTACAAACATAAAACTAGGAGTGAGGTTCTTATGCTTTTAGTTCTTATATGAATGTACAACTAAATGAACTCATACCTAAATACAGTGATATGGATGAGTGAAATTCAAATGAAGAAGCATTAATTCTTGTGATGGATGTCACTTTGCTGTCACCAATTTGCTGATGTTGTGCTTGTTAGGCCAAAACGTAGGCAGTTATCATTTTTGTAGGTCATAAATGACAATAATATTAAAAAAATGTTTAACTGGGAGGCCATTAGGCTGGGGCAGTTCCAGTACTTTGAGTTCCTATGTTAGCAAACAGAAGCCAGTGTAAGCAGTAAAATGTAACTAGAGACTATACCAATCAGAAACCTTTAGTTAACTTCTGACTAGGGGCTTTCTACTCTAACCAACTGAAGATATTTACTTTGTCTAACTTCTGTGTTCAGCCTAAAAAAGCCCATTATCCACTCCACTGGGTAGAGCTCTCTGAACCTCTTCTGATTCTGAGTGCTGGCTGATTCATGAATCCTTTAATGCTCAAATAAACTATGTTACATTTGTTGTGGCTGAAGTTTTTCTTTAAACAGTCGCAAATGATTAACTTATATGTTTCTTTCTTTCTTTTTTTTTTTTGAGACAGAGTCTCAAGCTGTCACACCGGGTAGAGTGCCATGGCATCACAGCTCACAGCAACCTCAAACTCTTGGGCTGAAGTGATTCTCTTGCCTTAGCCTCCCAAGTAGCTGGGACTATAGGCACCACCACAATACCTGGCTATTTTTTTGTTGTAGTTGTCATTGTTGTTTAACTGGCCCAGGCTGGGTTCAAATCCACCAGCCATGGGTATGTGGCTGGTGCCCTAGTGCTGAGTTACAGGCGCCAAGTCATTTCATTTTTGTTGATTTGAATCTTTTAACTCTGAGCAAGAGGGACCCCTTCCTGAAGTCTCTACTATTATTATATATTTTTAGATGATGTGGTAGTATTTACAGAACCAATCCAAGTATACCCCAAAACACATAAATTAAAGACTTCAAGAACTCTATTTCATCAAAACAAGAGTCATTTTGTCTGTTCTTCTATACTTTCTGCTATTGAATTATTCTAAGTTTGTAGGTACCAAAATGGAACCCAAAGAAGACACCTGCTAGCAAGATGAACCTGGTATGCATGACACAGGGCAGGCACCCTGTGATGACTCAACTGTCCCATCATTTTTATCCTTCCAAATTGCTACAAAACTTGTTTGTTCAGCTTTCCATGCCTTCAGTTAACAGAAATATACCACTTACCTAATATGTCCTTTTCTGTCCTTCATCATTAGGCTATGACACTTAACACAGTATGCAACTCTTAGATACTATGCTATTTCCCTATTTACTCTTAGAAACTAAACTCTTGGTCTTTAAGAATGTTATTCTAGGCTCGGTGCCTGTCGTTTAAGCAGCTAGGTTGCCAGCCACATACACTGGAGCTAGTGGGTTCAAATCCAGCCCAGGCCTGCCAAACAACAATGACAGCTACAATCTCCCCACCCCTCCAAAAAAATAGCTGGGGATTGTGGCGGGTGCCTGTAGTCCCAGCTGCTTGGGAGGCTGAGGCAAGAGAATCACTTGAAATCAGGAGTCTGAGCTTGCTGTGAGCTGTGACGCCCCGGAACTCTACCCAGGGGGACAGCTTGAGACTCTGTCTCCAAAAAAACAAAAAAAAATGTTACTCTATCGCACTATCAAGGCATAAATTTTGCTTTGAA
>NW_003852591.1:1944550-1947251 GCF_000181295.1 Otolemur garnettii | reverse complement strand
TGAGGCAAAAGAATCACTCGAGCCCAAGAGTTTGAGGTTGCTGTGAGCTATAATGCCACAGCATTCTACCCAGGGTGACAGAGTGAGACTGTCTCAAAAAATACAATACAATACAATACAATACAATACAATATAATAAAATAAAACTGCTTGGTTCAAGTCAGTGTTCAGAAGATACGGCTTTGCCAACTATGCTGGGACAACACAAATGGATTTTCCATCATTTCCTTTAAAAAGTAAGTGTTAGAACTGGATTAACAAGCATGAGTCAGTTTGTTAAAACTGGATTTAAATACAATTTTGGGAAGAGCATATCTTTCATATAAAGCAAGAACTAATTACTCTGGTTGTCTCCAGGGGAAGCTGCCTGAAATCAGAAAGCAAAGAAAGCCTGGAGGTTTAAGAGTTGGAATCCTGTTGCAAATCTGGGCCTCCATACACGTGAAGCACAAGTTAAGACAGCAACGGTGGTAATGGTGCCCTTGACCAGGTGAGAGGCCACGAGATGACCCAGCCATAATGGTGATGAGCTGTTTCCCTTGCACTAGAACCACTGGGAGAGAACTTTAAGCCATGGCACAGGAAAGATCCTGGCATCTGTGTTTCACTCAAGGTCAGGTGCTAAAGGAAGCTAACTTGTCTTGACAAAGGAGGCTTTAAAAGCCTCTACTAGCTCACTGTCTAGAACAGCACTGAACTTGCTGGGATGAGAGTGGCAGCTAAAAGATACAGCGCTCACGGTAAGGTTTGCCTAAGTCTCTGGGCACCCAGAGACGACTGCAGATCTATGGACTTCTCAGCCTCCACACCTGCATGAGCCCCATCTTCACAATAAAGCTCTTTAAACATCCATACAGACTACACTCATTAGAAAGATCCAGGGAGCAGCAATGCCGTGGAGCATCCAGAGGGAAACAAAAGTCTCCACTCCCATCAACCAGTAAAGACAATACTGTAGCACAATTCTCTGAATAAGTATGAGCCAAGACTAAGACTTAGCCCTGAGGTCACACAGCAAAAACCAAACCAAACAAAAAACAAGGCATCCTAGCAAAGGCAGTGTGGGGCAGCCTTGTATGGGACATACAGAAGAGGACCCAGATTGTTCCAGAACCAGCAGCGTTTGCCACAAGAGCTAAAGGTGATCACCAATTTTTAAGAGAGGAAGACCCAAGGGCTTGGCTTTAGCACCTATAACATATTAGGATGTGACATTATGCTATATGCATGTACAGATCAATATAACTAATTATGAATAGAATGTAGTATCAGTGCAACTAAAGAAAACTGCACATAGTTTTCATTACTATGGCATCATTCTCAGTTTTTTTCATGAAGTCTGAGTTAGTGTTACATGTAGATATCTGCACAGTGTGGACCAACCTGGCTGCTGAAATCAAGGTCAGATACCCACACACAGTGGGCAAAACCAAAGTCAGCTGTGCCTACCTTTTGTTATCTTTACCGGACACAGCCTAAGGAGGCTGACTTTCCTTGGAGTCTGCACCATGGCTGGTTTGGGAGTCTTGGCTCTGAAATACTCAGATGACCCCACCTAGACTGCTGCATATCAACTACTAGGAAAGAATAGACGTTGCCAGACACAAAGAAAACGCGAAACGGAGCCTGTCACCATAAATAAGGGTCTTTCTGTCTTTAAGAGGGAGCTGGTAGCTAGTGGCAGAAATTAACATTCCGCCCACCCCACCTTACAGCCTGAACTCCTGGCATAAACAATTGACAAAGCCTGGGAGGCCCCACAGCCTCCGTGTGGTTCCAGCGCTGGTCACAAACACCCACACAAAACCGCCTCCACCTCTATTTTCACAGCAATAAACACACAGATCTGTAACCAACTGCTTATTAGATGTTTGGCTAAATAACAGTATCTGATTTCCTATTCTGTAGTGAAGAGCCTTTTCTCCAGGTCACTGGATAATCTTCTCTAAACACTCTCCTTCCCTCCCCACCCCACCTTCGTTGTCTACAGTAATGTTAACGTCTGGACTCTGACAGCCTGACGTCCCTGAGGAGGGTACCTTGAAAGATAAAGAGTCATTTTGTATAAAGACAATAGCAGCCCTGAGAAACCAAGGTGGCATTCCAGTTTTTCAGAAAGAAGGTACATGGGAGTGACCGCTATTGGAAGTGAAATCTGTTTACATTTCAGGAAACAGAAAACTAAATCCCATCTCAGACAGTCCTGGCAGGGTCGGGAATCTAACACACATGCCAAGGTGTGGACTTCCCTAAAACTCGAGTCACTTGGAGCTTAAATGAAGTTATGTGTGATGACACACAGCCACCTGGGCTAGAGGAGGCCACCATTCTAGATACCCACTTGTATCCATATGTCCACAGGATTGTGTCTGTCATCCTGCCTAAGCTCTCAGCAGCTACCTAGGTGGCAGAAATGCTTTAGAAAGAAAAGTGAAGCCTTATGCCACTGCCCAAGGTGACTGTTAGCTGTTGCTGGAGCCAGACTCTGAACCCAGCTCTGAAAGCAAGTTACTTCCTCTTGCTTTGCTTGGTTAATGTCCTCTCAGAAGTTCAAATGCTACAGAAACATAAGGGATCTGATTATTACTATTTAGTGGCCAGCCTGCTTCCCTGCTAAGAGGAGACTGCCTCGTCGATTTTTAGGGAGAGGAAAAGAGGGAAATACACTAATGGGGCCTCTTCCCTCTCTCTTTTTTTTTTT
>NW_003852591.1:1939618-1944381 GCF_000181295.1 Otolemur garnettii | reverse complement strand
TTGTTTGGCGGGCCCGGGCTGGGGATTCGAACCCGCCACCTTAGGTGTATGTGGCTGGCGCCTTAGCCGATTGAGCCACAGGTGCCGAGCCCCTCTTCCCTCTCTTTGCTAAGGTGCCTTCCTTCCTCCCTTCTGACTGATGGGATCACCATCAAGTGGGTTTGGAAGGCAGCAAAGACCTTGCCTGGATACTTTCCCACCCTCTGCTGGTATCATCCAGCCCCACCCTTCTTACTAGAGTGACCCCAGATCTAGAAGCTACTGATTTGACTTCGAAACATTCCTGGTTGCCAAGAATTTTTCCCTTTTATATAAGGTGACCAGACGTCCCGCTTTTGGCGGGACAGTCCTGATTTTTAACAATTTGCCCCATGTTCCGTGGTATTTTAAAAAAGTCTTGATTTGTGGAAAGAATGCACGACAAGCTAGGGAACAGTGGGAGAACGGGAAGGGAATATACAGTTTTCGGCTGCCATGTGGCTATTTCGCCAGGATATGAGTTTTATATTATTTTTGTTAATTTCATAATGTTAAACTTTAATAATAACAAATAATTGTTGAGAACTGATTATTGAGAACTGCTTATCAAAGATCGCATTGTTGATCAGTTGTTAGACCACCATTGTTTGGACATAATGAACAATGGCATTTTTTGGCATTGGCAACCACGAAAACATTTTGTAACTATCTCTCAGACGATACATATTGTACTGCCCACTAGTGCTAGTTAAACAAGTGATGTCAACAAATCAGCTATTCAGATAATTTAGGTAAGTAATTTATTTATTTATTTCATGAATTTAGCAGACAGTACTCATATTATTTATATTTTATAGTGGAGGCAAAAAGTCTAGCGCCGGCCTTGAAAGTGACACTTACAACTTATGAGGTATCATTATTAAAAAAATATATATTGATAAGGAAAAGGTTAAATCTTGGGCGTCAGCAAAAATCACAATAGAGAACAAATGGTTAGAAATATTTCATCATTTTGAAACAAACCATGTTCCATACAATAATGCACTAAAAATTGTGGGATACACGCTGTCCTTACCAGGAACTAATGCTGTGACTGAACACGTTTTTTCTACGGCAAATAAAGTGTGGACATCAGAAAAATCACAATTAGGTGTTGAGACTTTGAAAGCCATTTTATGTGTGAAATATCATTTAACAAATTCTTGTGAAAAACTTCATGACCTTTTAAACAACGACAGCAATCTACTAAAAAAAAAAAAATTAACTCAAATGAGAAATATGCTAAAGAATAAAATAATACTATACATAATTTTTTTAATGTATTATATTCGTAAATTGTACTTATGTTGAAATTTAAAAAATATATTACAATACTATTTTTGCATTCTATGAAAATTTTTGTTGCTCCATATAGACCAAATTTTTAATTAAGACCCCTCCCCTCCCAGGTCAATGGTGTCCTGTTTTACCAATGTTAAAATCTGATTGCCTTACTTTTATACTGATCTTAGCCAGTTCCCTGCAACCTTGCCCTGCTCAGGTCTGCCCTCCCCAGCTTGCTGCTGGATCCCTGTAAGCTATTCTCTTCTCCGGGGTCCCCACTTCCTATCACTGTTCCTCATCTCAACAAATCTTCCCACCTCATCACCCTGCTGGGTACCCTCCTCAGGGAGAAGCTCAGATTTGTCCTTGTCCTCTGAAAGCTGGAGCCTTGACATGCAGAAGCACCTGTGATGTGATGTTGGGTGTCAGGATGCGGGAGGACCACTGTGCCCCTCAATTTGGACACTAACTCCTGGTGACAATAACCAAGGTGGCAGCCCCACCACTCTCGGTCTTCATTCTGGCTATGATAGACAAGTTAGCTCCATAAACCAGAAAATTGTATTATGTAATGTGTCCTTTCATTCAGTGCATTAGTTGAGGTGTTTTAAATTCTGTCATTTGGCCTCTTTGTCATGCTTGTCCTATGGGCCACACGGAGAGCTCTGACACATGCAGGGGCCCTGTCTTCCTCACATCACACCATGGTTGGCAGCAGAGGAACTAGCATCAGGGGTGACCCTGGGGATGGAATGTCATCCTCAGGAGCTGGAATCAGAAGATCAGAGGCAGTGCCAGTCCAAGGCAGAAGGAAAATTCTGATTCTGGTGTCCTCCAGGGCATAACAGACAAACTTTATGTAACATCTTCCCTCAAGCTTCAGGGACTATTTTCCCACCTATCAAGAATGTCTACCTCTCTCACGGCTTCAGACCCTGAGGCATCTGAAGGGAGCTGCTCAGATATTCACAGAACTGACTTTCATTTCTACCCTTGAATCAGTTATAACCCTGACCTTGACATATACCTTCCATCTTCCTTCCATCTTTACGTAAGACCTTCACAAAAACTTGAATTGGAGGAATGGGTCAAGGAGAAGGATACCATGCCCCTGTCTCCTCATACCATGTAATCAGCCTCCACGTATCATTCATCAGGGTTAGTCCAACTCCCATGCACTGCCAATGCTTCTCCAGCATATACTTTCCCAGTGGACTTTGCAAGGTTCTATCATATAGCTTCCTGCAATTAAGATATCCAAGGTCTTTAACATGTCTTTTAATTTCAGCAACTTTATTATAGGTTCAACAATACACTCTTTTGACCCCTCTGGAAATTGGATATAGTCCCCCCCCACTCCGGTACTCTTAGATAAAATTCATATATGTCCATAGACTAAGTATTGAATAGTTAGGTATTGTTTTACTGTTGATTTATTGATTGAAGAATCTTGTTTATTCTGTTTTTATTTTAATTGATACATATTCACATATTCATGGGATGCAGAGTGATATTTTGATACACATAATACGTAATGATCAAATAAGGATGATTAGCATATCCATCAGCTTAAATCTTCATCTTTTTTTGGTGCTTGGAATATTCACAATCGTCTCTCCTAGCTATTTGAAAACGCACAATAAATGATTGTTGCCTTTAGTCACCCTGCAGGCTGCAGGACACTAAGACTTACTCCTCCTATCCAGTGGTAACTCTGTATCCTTTAGCCAGCCTCTCCTCTACCTCTCCTAACCTCTACCCTGTTCAACCTCTAGCAACCACAATTCTACTCGCTAGTTTTATGAAATCAACTTTTTTGCCTTCTGAGTATAAGTAAGGACATGCAGTATTTGTTGCTCTGTGCTTGGCTTATATCACTTAAGATGATGACTTCCAGTTAGTTCCATCCGTGTTGCTGAGAATGACATGGCAGGGTTTTCTTCCTTTTCATGGCTGCACAGTATTCCACAGTGTACAAATACCACATTTTCCCTGTCTATTCATTTCATGGACACTTATCTTGGCTATGGATCCCGCATCTTGGCTATGGCTGATAGTGCTGTGCACACATGTGAGTGCAGACATCTCTTTAACACACCGATTTCCTTTCCTCTGGATACATGCCCGGCAGCAGGACTGTTAGGACTGTGGTTTTATTTTTAGTGCTTCGAGACTCCTCCATCCTGTTTTCTAGAATGGCTATACTAATTTACATTCTCATCAACAGTGTAGCACATTGCCTTTTCTCCAAATCCCGGCCAGTGTATTGTTATTCTTCTTCTCGTCTTTTTGATAATGTCCATTCTGACTGGGGTGAGATGATGCCTCATTGTGGTTTTGCTTTGCAGTCCCCGGTGATTAGTGATGTTGAGCACTTTCTGATTTGCCTGTTGGCCATTGGTGTATGTTCTTTTGAAAGGTGTCTATTTAGATTATTTGCCCATTTAAAACTCATGATTCTGAGTATCCTTTTCTTTCTAGTTACATCATTGCCTTGGATAGAAAAGATAAATGAGAAGTTGTTACTGAACTCATCTGCTTTCTTATCATCACCTACCATAACAACTAAAACTCTCAAAGTAGTAAGTAGCTCTGTCCCCTCCTTGTCCTTTTTGCAAGGCCTCTTCTATTTCTTCCTTCAGAATACCCCTCTCTCCACCTTGCTCTGAGTCCTGAGGGGCTGTCCTGGATGGACTGGATCATCAGGGCTTCTCTTTGCCTTCTGGTTTCTGGTTGGGTTCAGCCAAGGGGAGGCAGCACCAGGAGGTGGCAGAGAAGAAGGACAGGAGGTCTGCTCAGTTCCTGCCCAATTTGGGGGTTGGCTGGGTCCACCACGGAGAGTCACTGCTTCTGTTATGGGTCCCCTCCCCGTAAATCACTCCCATCAGCTTCCAACTTGCTCCATCTCTTACTACTTTCCCAATACTCTCCCTACACCCTTAAAAATAGCCTTTTTGTTAAAATATCCTCAAATATCTTCAGTGACCATCTGTTTCCTCTGAGATCCCATCACTCTTCCTGTCATCTCAAATCAAACTGGTTTTTTGTTGATGTGGTAGTGGCTGACCTCAAGATAATGCACAAGATTCCAGTCTTTCCCACTGTTAGCCTATCTCAATATTATTCTTTCAGCGTTGGGGGGTTTACGTTTTTTTCTCCTTATCTTCCTTGCTTCATTTAAGCATCTTTAAAGAATGACGGCTCTTCAGAAAGAGATATGTAGTTTTTTAATTTATTTAGATACTGTTCCTTTTCATTAAGAAATCCTGAACTGCCATAGAAACTCAAGTTTGAAAGGGACCTGGGAGGTCACCTTATCCCATTCTTCTCATTCCATACCTCTCCCTTGCACGACACCTCCCATTATAAAACCATTTGTGACTTTTGGCTCTTTATTTCTAATAACAAAGTAGTTCTAATACCCTCACGCATGATGGTGTGACTCACAACAGTGAGGCCTG
>NW_003852591.1:1936643-1939377 GCF_000181295.1 Otolemur garnettii | reverse complement strand
GAAGAGTTAGACTTTGAGTAAAGATAAAATAGAAAAGACTGATCATAACATTCCTTAACTTAACAAGGCCTAATAAAATGCAGAATTATAGCATAAACACAGTGAAACCCATCACATTTTGTGTCAGTACCCACCAGACAAGGAAAGCGAGACATAACCTAGTGCCACACACTTCCAAAACCAGCAGTCAAGGAAATTCTGCAGAGAAGCAGTGAAGGATGATTCTGCCTGTACCTGCCACCTTGGCCCCTCTAACTCCTCGGAGCAACCTGGGAGTCAGCATGCTGGGGAGACCTTCCCTGTCAACCTGGAAAGAACAGAGCGTCTTCTAATAAGGGGAAAGTGGAGAGGGATGCTGGGGAGGAACAAAGATAAGGAGATGGGTGGAGGATGGGCTGACTCTCATGACGGAAGTGAATTTATAGTATCATCCCATTTTCATAAAAGTGAGTTTGTCTATCTCTCTGGTCTGCCAGACTCCCACTTATGTATATGCATAGAAAGAATTCAAAGATAGAAACAATACTGAGTGATCATGGGGCTTATGGTTAGTGAGAAGTAGTCAAAATAGTAGTTTATTTTTTCTATTAAAATGCTCTTGTAATGGGTAAAGATTTTGTCTGTGTCCTCAATAACTTGGAACTCTAGGCCTGGCACCTTGAGTGCACAAAGCACTCCTTAAATCAGCAGTTCTGAGGCTGAGGCAAAAGAATTGCCTAGGCCCAAGAGCTGGAGGTTGCATGGCACTCTACTGAGGGCGACAAAGTGAGACTCTATCTCTAAAAAGAAAAAAAAAACAAAACAGCGGTTCTCAACCTATGGGTCATGACCCACAGGAACTGTATTAAAGAGCTGTGGCATTAGGAAGGTTGAGAACCACTGCTTTAAATAAACACTGGTTGATGAACGAATAAGAATGGACCACAAAAATTAGGAGGTGGGGGATAGAGAAATGAAAGAAATTAATATCTTATTCTCTCAAGACAGGGAATTGACTGACACTATACAACACTGAACCATTAATTAATAAAAACATTATGACTCCAATGTCTCTTATAATCTCTTTTCATAAGACATCTTTAAATAGTATTTTGGGTAGTAAAGAACATTTCTATGAGGTCAGAATCCCTCCAGTGTTACTACTTCAATTTCTTTTACTTCCATTTATAAGTGAAAGTGATCTGAATATATATTTTTTGAATTACAAAAGGCATTAGAGTATGATTCCATTTACATAGTCTTATCTATCCAGCCAGCCAGCTTTTCTCTCGTGAATATGTAAATATTTGTATATAAGTACACACATACATACACACACATGCATACAGGTCTATATAATCCTTGAAAGAGTATGAAATAATGTCCACCCAATGTGCAAGTCATTATTTTTGGAACATGAGATCTGGGAAATGATTTTACTTTTTTTCTTTTAACTTTTCTGCAATTCTTGAATTATTGAACACACGTCGTCTTCACAGAAACATACTGGAATTTTTCTTGAAAAAATTTTTAGATAAAGGAAGGTGATAATGAAAGTAGATGCTAGTATGTCATGTTACTGTCACCAGATGGAAAATGTCCAATGATTTGATCTTGTTTGTTTTAAAATAAGTGATTAATGATAGTTAGGAAAAGAGACTATAGGTCGAATTTTACTTTGCTTATTTACAAAGGTTTTCTTAATCTAATTTTTCTCTCTCTCTCAAGCATGCTGTCAGAGAGGATCCTGACTCAAGTCTATTTTAGACTGATCATGTGACCATGTGCTAGTTAAAATAGTTCCATTATTAAGATACCTAATTATTGGCCATTAAGCTTTCCTGTAATGTATAGAACCACTCCAAAATGTATTTCACTGAACCAGATATTCCTAGACTAGGAATTTTTCTTTCTCTTTCTCACACTATGGAAAAGGTAAACTAAGAGAATCCGTCTGCCAGAAAGTGCTAAGGCTACAAGGTCACGTGCCTTACACATGTGAGTAAATGACCAAGTGTCCGCCTTACTACTTGTTAAAAAGAACACGTATTATCAAAACCATCACACTCTCAGGACACAATAGAGGATGCATCTTTAATTTTTATTTCCTATTGTTTTCAGCAGGGGATGTGGTAGGGTAGCAAGTGATGAGTTTAGGAGTGAAGAGACTTGGGTTCTATTCTTGATATGCACTTCTGGCTAACACACCTAACTTCTCCATGAATTAGCTTCATTATTGTACAAGAAGTTTAGACTAGATCCCTTGTTCTAGACCCTAGTTGAGCATTAGAATTAACTGGGAAACTTTAACAACTAGTGATGCCTTGGCCCTACCCCAAAAATCTCTAGGGAGCTTGCAAAAGTTGTGACACTTTGCTTGTTTTTCTAATGCACCCTCGGGGCTAAGAACCATTGAACTATTTGACTACCGAATACTTTCATTCTAAGTTCCATCTTATATCAAAGCATATCTCCCTGCGGGCTCCTGAACACTCTGAGAAAAGTCAGGGCCAAGATGTGTCTGGTCTTCATGAGGGAGGTGTGTGGAGATCCTTGGGTAGGACAAAGCAGAAACACATCCCAGTTTATCTAAACAGATAAGCCAGAGAAGAAATGACATCAGACCCTTTGTTTCATGAACATGCCATGTAGGGTTTAGTAGTATCTTCAGAATCCTGTCCCTTTTTATTTGCTTTGGCCATTAGGAGAGTCTCTTTTACAGCCACATGCTCTGATTGTGATGGTGAAGGCTTGC
>NW_003852591.1:1929331-1936033 GCF_000181295.1 Otolemur garnettii | reverse complement strand
AATGTCATGTGATGAGATGTAAGGACAACAGCTTTGCAGAGGCTGCTTAACTAGCAAACACAATTGCGTAAGGTCAAACCCTTGTAATAAATATACATACATACACATGCATATTTTACAATGGTGTTCATACACACACACAGGGTTTATGCTTTACTGATTGAACCCTAATAATGACCTTTTCAAAATTCCTATCTGACATGTCATCCCCATTTATAATTTTAACTTCCATTGGTTTCCCTGCTCCCGTCTGCCCCTCAGCTTCCCCACATCCTGTGCCCCTCTACCTTCTCGCTCTGGCTGCCACGCACATCTTTTAGTCTTTATTCCTTCCACAACAAGATTTTGCACATGCTGTTCCCTCTACCTGGATCCCCAGGTTAACACCAACTTTCACGTCTCAGCGTGTGGGCCAGCTGGGTCCACAACTTCCCTGGAGATCTCTCAGATCCTGGTGTCCCTCTCCTCCGAACACCAGCATGCTCTTGATCGTTCCTTTATTGGTGTGATTTCTTATCTAATATTTCGTCCCTCCATTGGATTCTAAGCCCCAGAAGGGCAGGGAAGGCTGGCTATTCCTTATGTTTTCCTTGCACTTAGTAACTTCCTTCACAGGTTATTAACTTCTCTTCTTGGCATAAGAAATAAGAAATAGCAGTTGAGTCAGTGCGTAAATTAGAGATTCTAAACAGATGAAGAAAATGGAGGCAGAGTAGCAGGAAACCACTGAGGGGTGAGATGGAAAGGAATTTGAGGCTTGGAGCCTGCTAGGCCTGGGGTTCTATGAGGCTCACCACTGCGGAGGAAGCCCATCCCAACAGCACACAGACTTCCCCAACAAGAGATGAGGAATTACTAATACTAAGTCACATCAGATGCTTGTTATAAACTAGATGGATTTCCCTTCTCAATGGCCAATTTTTGCCAATGGTTTTTCAAAGTCAAGACTGCTAATATTCATAACTACTGAAGCAATCACTGTGTAGTGCTCAACTTCTTTCTTGAAGTTTACATTTCTTTAAAGTAAAAGTAGAATTTAGAAATGTAGCATTCCCTTCAGAACAAATTAGTGAGTGTCTGTGGAAAAGAAAACCAATGAACACATTCATGAATTATGGTTAAGTTTTCACCTTTCCTTCCAAGGGCAATTTATATAAGAACAATTGTCTGTATTGATTGCAGTTGATGTATCCACGTGCTTGCATTTGTCAAGATATGTTTGCATTTCATCACCTTTGCTTCTAGCCTAGAACAACACTCTCAATAAGCCCTGGAAATAATATTGGAGCAGGAAGTCTGAGTAGAAGGTTCTAGAAGATTGATGATTATCTGTGGCCCCAGAAGGAAGTAGCCAGCAACCTGTGAGGGTCAGGTTGCCATGTCTCAGGCCTGGAATAAAAACTAAGGAATGTGTATTCCACCACTATCTAGCCAGAAGACCCTGGAGAGCTCCCGTAAGCAGTCTGAGTCTCCATTTCTTTGCCTGTAAGATGAGTCAGACCAGAAGATCACCAGGGACTTTTACATTCTGGAATATTATGCTTTTAAGGTTACTCTTTCTGGCAGCAATGGTGGTAGATGGATTTTATTGGACAAATAGAGTGACTGTGGAAAACCAGCATAATAGTAAATTTTGGAAATAAATACTTATTTCTAGCTTTCGTCATCTTTTTTGCTGTAAACATTTTTGCCTCTCTGAACATTTCCCACATAAATATTTTAATCTGAGAATGACTTTTTGTATGTGTGCATGAAAGTATCCTATAAATTTCATTTCATGGGGACAGTTAAAATTCACAATTAAACTTTTTGTAACTGGACCACTACAGCTAACGGGAAAGGCTCCACTTTCCACTGAGAACAGGAGCTCTTTACACCCTTCTGTTTTATTTGGAATTCATTTATTTTAGAGACCCATTTATTTTTTTTTAAGGTTTTTCTTTTTATTGCTTTCTTACACTTTGCTGTTCCCACCATCTGCTTTGAGTCTTTAACTATACAAGTTCAACTCTTACTGTTAATTTTAGAACATGCAATTAAATCAGAAAATTTCATGAAAATTAATTCAACAGACTCATTAATGAACATGACTCCAAGATTTTTATTCACATGGGGTAGACGTCCACTTTATTAATTTATACGAAGCATTCAAACCTGAACATAAGTTCTTCAAACAGTTTTATTGTGGATTTTTCCCTTTATTTTTCAAAAGCAGTTTGTGTCTGAATGACTTAAAAAACAAAAAGAACAAAACAAAAACCTAAAAATAATTATTGATAGATCTTAGGAGATAAGCAATGACAATTAGTCATTGTGACAATTAGTTTCCAAATATTCCCTGGACCATGTTTCAGTGCCTGGGGGTCACGTGATGGAGTCTGGGCACTATGGCCTCACTCGCTGATGCCAGGGGAGCCTTTATAAGGTTTCTCCATTGTCATAGGGGAATACTGTATTTTGGCGAGTTAATTCCAGGTGGTTTTTCCCTACTACATTTTGTCACCCAGTGTCTGTCCTGCTTTTATTGCGGGTGATCTATGCTTACAGCAGAATCAACAGACCAAGAGTCAGTCCTCAGCATCTGAGTCCCAAAAGGCCATTTATTCTCTTTAGGACTCCTGGGCAAAGCACTAATGACAAACAGAGGCAAGGTGAGGAAGGAAAGGAACTTGGGGTAGGGGCAACACCTCTGAGGGGCCTGGTTCTGGGTCATACAGCTGACAGAACAAAAAGGGGACAGAGAGCATTAGCGCCCCTCCACTTCTCAAGGGCAGAACAGGAAGCCAGCAAAGCCCCCGCCTCCATACCCCAGCCCCACAATCTGTATTCCCTGCAAGATGCAGGAGCAGAAATATGGGTCTAGTACCTGGGGACTCAGCAGAATATCTCCTAGGTAAGCGAGGAAACGTGAGAGCCTTTACAGGCTTGCAGGGAAAGCAGCCAGGAGGCACACGATACAACAGTACCCCACCACTCACACGAGTATTAGGAGTCGCAGGTTAGAGCTCTTACTTTGGGGCAGGCACTATTTTAAATATCTGTACATACTGACTGATTTAATTCTTCCAAAAATCACATTATTATTAATAAATCTAATTTATAGAGAGGTAATGTGGCACAAAAATGATAAGTACCATGGTCAAGGTATACAGCCAACAGTGAGTAGAACTGGGGTCCAAACCCAGAGATTCCAACTCCAGGGTCAAACCAAAGAGACTGGAGGATGCAGCAGTGATGTGTGGGAAGTGGCCAGGCAGGACTGAGGCTATCAGGGACACTATCCTGAGAAACACTCACATATTCTAGCCAGGGCCCCGAAGAGCTGCCACATTCCCTGCCTGAGACCACGGACACCCCTGCCCCAGAAACTTAGATGCAATGCTGAGAAAATGGGGACTTGTATCAGAAATAAAGTTTAATCTCCAAAGAACAAAGTCTGCATGTGGACTCTACTGGTTACAGCATCAGTATGGAAGGCCATGGACACAGGGGACAAGTGGCAAGTCCTGGAGTCCAACAAGGAACACAGTCTAGTGTTCTTGTCAGTCCTCGTTGGGTCTGTGTTTATCTCTGCTTTTCTAAAAAATTTACGTATCTGTATGTTTTTCTCATATATGTTCTTTACATTTTAAACTACATGGTCCTGACAAACATTAAACAAGGTGAGTGGCTAAGTAAGTGGAGGACCTCAGACACCACCCCCCACCCACCTGTTATGGGCTGAATTGTGTCCCCTCAAAAATTCACATATGGTCCTACCCCACATATCTCAGAATGTGGCTGCATTTGGAGACAGGGTCTTCAAAGAGGTAACTAAGTTAAAACGAGGTCCTGAAGGTGCGCCTGAATCCAGAATGACTGGCGTTCCCACGAGAAGAGGAAATTTGGACACAGACATACGGAGGAAGATGATGTGAAGACACAGGAAGGAGACAACCATCCCCAAGCCAAGGAGGGAGGTCTCAAAAGAAACCAATGCCACTATCTAAGATGCGACAACAGAACTGGGAGACAGTACACTTCTGTTGTTCGAACCACCCAGTCTGGGGTGGGCTTGGTGGCTCACTCTGTAATCCTAGCACTCTGAGAGGCCAAGGCAGGTGGATTGCTTGAGCTCAGGAGTTCAAGATCAGCCTGAGCAAGAGCGAGATCCTGTCTCTACTAAATAGAAAAACCAGCCAGGTGTTGTGGTGGCACCTCTAGTCCCAGCTACCCGAGAGGCTGAAGCAAGAGGACCGCTCAAGCTCGAGAGTTTGAGGTTGTTGTGAGGTATGAGGTCAGGGCACTCTACCCAGGGCAATAGAGTGAGACTGTCTCAAAAACAAATTAATTAATAAATAAACAAACAAACCATCCAGTGTGTGGGACTTTGTTATGCCAGTCCTCACAGATTAACACACCGTCTCTCACCATCCCATCGATCCAACTTTATTTATACCCACATTTAGGGCAAAGAATAGAAAGAGTAGAAAGGGATGGTCATATGTACATATTTTTCCACCCTATTTTCTTTAAATTATAAAAGTATACACACACACATATATGCATAAAAGTATTGCAAATTCAGTATTTCAAGCGTACTGTTTGATGAATGTTGGTGACCATACATTGTGTAACTGCCACCACAATCACGATACAGCAGTTCCCTCATCTTAAAGGTTTCCTGGTGTCCCTTCGCTGTTGGGCCTCCTCCCACCCACAGCTGCCGCAGCCCCTCAGGCAACCACTGATCAGCTTTTTGTCAACATAGTTTTGCCTCTTTTAGAATTTCCAATGAATAAAATGTTTACTGTATTTTTTTTGAGGTTGTTTTTAAGTACAAAAGCAATACCACATTTACTTTAAGTTCAATTGTATATTTTATCTTTAGGGATGTAAAATATCTTTACCAGGATGGCCTGGTAAGGAGAGCGTAGGATAGGAATTGGACAAACCTGTGTTTGAATCCTGGCTCTGCCAGGTGGGCAGAAGACACCTCATCTGAAGAATGTGGGTGCCATCACCTACCCTCAGGGAGCTTGTGAGACAACGGAGAGGATGTGTTTGAGGCACCTGGCCCACAGTTCCTTTTATAACCTCTTTACAATCAAGGCTTATGAAAAATTAACATCAGACTCCTTCTTCTGGGTTTGTCCGTGTCAGAAATGAGGCAGGGCTTTTCCCCAAGAGGGCCAAGACGTGTTGGGAATCAAACACATTGTCAAAATTGAAGAGGCCCCTATAGTTCAGGGCTTTAAGACCGGCCAATTTGATAAAGTTCCTTTCTTTCCCGTTTTCCATGTGTGTGGGAAGGGTGGGGGGGCAGGTGTAGAGTCTGCATTAGAGAAATGTTTTCTCCTAGGTCAGGAGTGAGCCGGATGTCAGGCCCCTGGGCTGTGTGTGGGCTTCCTATGCTTCTGCCACAGAGGTGGACCCCAGTGGGAGTCATTCCATCTCCTATAAAGGAAAACACGTGACTCCAGGCCCTCTCATCATGGTGGCAGAGATGGTGGCAATGACCAAGCAAGCAGCTCTTGGTTAGCAAACACTCTGGGCCGTGCTTGGTGGACATTTTCTCATTTCTTCTTCACAACAGCTCTGTGCAGCAGGTTGTGTTATCTGAATGCTATGGAAGGGGAAACAGGTCAACATAGCTGGATTCCCAGCATGGGGCAGAGGAGGGAACTGAGCCCCGTCATGATGGCCAGAGTCTGAGCTCTGCCCCCCACCTGCACTACTTGCCCTCCACTCAGGGCTTCGTGTATGCACAGATGCTTCCCCCAGCATTACTCACTTTAAAAGTAGGTTGCCAGCAGATGGCAAGTTTTCAGATAAGGCAAAACAAAGAAGACCATGCTCAATGCCAGTGTCAGGACTAGACATGGAAAGCAGGGAACCCTTGTGGTTCAAGACACCATGTTTCTCACTCTGATCCACATTCTGTACATGCCTGTGACTTCCAGTAAGAAAACCCCAGGGATGAGCCTCTTATGAAGGGGAGTGCTCAGCCAAGAGCATGAAATTCCCAAGATATGCCAACCTCCCGGAAGAAGATGTTCTCTTCCATGACATTCAAGGAGAGTGTGTTGGTCACAAAACGAAAGATCAACACAGGACCAAAGCTTTGCTTCACCCTCATTCATAGCTAAAAGTACCAGATTGAAAATAGACTTTGGCCATGTTTATAAATTAAAAAGCAGTTCAGTCAATGTGCTTCCTTTCTTCCTTGTCCCATAGGAATGCTCTGTCCACTGTTACATCTAATACCAAAGCCAGGCCTAACACAGCGGAGGGGAGGTGGGGGAGAGTGTCCCCTACGGGGACTCAGCGCCAGCCATGTTGGACTAATGTCCCTGCTCCATTGCCAACCAGCCTAGTGTCCCACCTTCATCCAAAGGGCCCCCACACACCTATGCTTCACATCACTGAGAAAACATATTAAGTACTGACTAACCAGTACAGGAAACTCTCTCCCAACAATATCGGTTTTCCCATTCCCTTTTAATGTCTAAGAGACATTTCCCACTTCCTGAAATCTGTCTCAAGAATCCTTTTGCAAGAAACCCAGAGGAGACAATTCCCCCAAATGTGCACACCATGCAACAACACTAGTTTACAGCAGCAGTCTTCAAAAACATATCTTCCGGCTCGGCGCCTATAGCTCAACCAGCTAAGGCGCCAGCCACGTACACCTAAGGTGGCGGGTTCGAATCCCCAGCCCGG
>NW_003852591.1:1914617-1928990 GCF_000181295.1 Otolemur garnettii | reverse complement strand
TTTTTGATAAAATCTTGGAGAGTTAAATATTCAGCTTGTAGGAAACGACTGCCATATAAACTCAGTGGAAAACAAGGTGTGTCCTCAGGCAGGCCAAGTTTAGGAAAGATGAGATGCACAAGTTAGATTCCCTTAAAAAGATGCAAACCACGTCCCCTCCAGTCAAAAGTCCACTGTTAGGACTCCTCCTTGTCTTGGTCCTTAGCACTTGAGATTTCCCCTAACAGGAAAAAAGGCTCACAGGCTACACCTGGGTATCTGACACCTGGCCCAGATTGTTTTTAACTCCCTCTCATTATTGACAACTGATAAGTAAATTTCAATACAAACGACTGCAAACAGCACAATTTAAGCAACCACTAAATTATATCACTCAGAAAGATGATATGTGTATGTCATTTTGTGAAATATTTTTACTTCAAAAAAATAAGTATTAATTTTAAAGATATTGCTAGAATTCAGTAACTACTTCATGTGTGAACTGAAATTTATGTTTACCAAACAAAAATATTACGCCTTGCAGTTTTCACACTTTCTCTGTTTTAAATTTCAAATACAAATATAAACTCCAAGTGGTCACACAGAGTGACAGAATTGAAATAACTTACATGCTGTTTCTTCATCTTTATAAATACTGTGCTCAGTGGGTTTTTTGAGACAGAGTCTCACTTTGTTGCCCTGGGTAGTGGGCTGTGGCATCATAGCTCACAGCAACCTCAATCTCTGGGCTCAAGAGATCCTCTTACCTCAGCCTCCTGAATAGCTGGGACTACAGGTGCACTTCACCTTGCCCAGCTAGTTTTTCTATTTTTAGTAGAGACAGGGTCTTGCTGGTCTTGAACTCCTGACCTCAAGCAATCCACCCACTTTGGCCTCCCAGAGTGCCAGGATTACAGGTTTGAGGCACTGTGCCCAGCCTTGTGCTCAGTGTTTATTTTAACGTATTTTTTAAAAAGAATAGTCTGAGACATGAACTGTGCCCAATTCCAAACTGTTAGGTCCTTACTCTCAAAAATGAGAGCTTGTCGCCGAGTGTGTTGGGAGTTCCTATAAATTATTGGTTCTCTGAGTTAACTGCCATGTAGAATATGATGTTCTTAAGGATAAGTAATCAAAATATGTTAATTTACGCTTCCACATATATTATTATACCTCAATAGTCACTGTAGCAATTTAAAACTCTTAGACCAACAAAATAACCATTCAGGCAGGGGTACTTTAATATCAATATTGTTCAGATGGTAACATTATTTCACGATGGTTATATAAAGCAGACCAACTTCTGTTGTTTTATTATTCTTTTTGTATTCTCTACAGATCGCCCCCCTGCCACTTTAATTTCTCCATTTGGGGTGGATATCACCCACAGCCCTGCCTTGGTTTGCCACTGGAAGATTAATGACCATCTTTGGGAAGGATGAAAATATGAGGGATTAGGTGAGATGATGAAGTTCTCTTTTCCTTCACGACCTTAGAGATGGATCAGTGATCCACGGAGAGGGTGTCAGCTCCAGGCAGAAAAACTGCTTGTTTATGGCTGTTAATAAGTGGAACAGGTGGAGAGTAGCTAGAGAGCAGTCAGATGGATGTGTTGCCGGTTTACAGACGCTTGGCAGGTGTGTACGAAACACACAATAGCTACCTGAAGTAACACAGCCTGTCCCAAGTCCGTAAGGTTGAATGGTTTTCAATAGTGTCCTGTCTACTGGAAGCCTGAAGTAAGATTTGTGAGTCAGGGTATAATCCAAAAGCACAGCAAAGTCAGCTTCATCTTCCATAAGTGAAGGTGTTCACTAAGTCCCACCTCATGCTAATCCTTTCAAGTTAATCTCTCTCCCTCTCCCATCCACACACACACTCATGTGCAGGCACACACAATTTTTATGTGATTGTAATTATTATAGGGTATATGCAAATACATTTGTAAACTCCTGGAAAAAAAATTCAGTGTGAAATACATTGTATATGTAAAGGTATAGAGTACAGACATATTTAAAGATAATAAAGTGACCATCCGCATACCTACCACCTGGTAAATATAAAAAAACATGATGAGTCTACTTGGAGATATTCCTCCACCCTTAAGCATTTCTTGTTCTCCACTTTGCCTACCAGAGGTAGCACTTTTATTCGGGTTTGTATTTTTACCAGGTAGTCACATTTGTAAGGTCTCTATAACGTAATGCTGATTTTGTCTGATTTTAAACTTTATAGGAATGGGATCATGAGACAGCCTATTGCTTATTTTTTTTTTGCTCAGTAAGTTTTGGAATTTTATCCATTGTAGAGCCTATAGGGAATTCATTTTTACAGTGGCATATAAGCATATATGAACATAATGGGCGTTCTCCTTCCATTCTAAAGCCAAAGGCCAGGCCCAGATTATTCCAGAATTTTGCTAACATGAACGATGCTGCTAAGATGAACGTCCTTGATCATTTGCACAAAGGCTTCTCTATAATATATTCCTTGTAGCAGAGAGGCCAAGTCATAAAATATGTATGAGTTCAACTTGGAAAGGCATTGCCACAATGCTTTCTAATGTGGTCTGCCAATTAGACTTTTACCAGTGTAGATTAGCACCCCCTTTGCCTCACACACTTTTGCAAACTTGGCATGGTCAGAATCCTTGATTTTTTTCCAGTTTGGTGATTGAAATGATATCCCACTGTACCCCAGAATAGCTGTAGTTTTAAGTTATATTTCCATGATTATTAATGACATTGAACAACTGTCATAGGCTTATTCATCAGTATACTTTCTCTGCTAAGAAGTGTTTTTTTCCATGGTTTTGCCCATTTTTCTATGGTGTTGTTTGTTCTTAATTTTTAGATGTCTTTTAAATAGGTTTTCAAATTTATTGGCATATAGTTATTCTACTATGAACAAATAATATTCCTTTGGACTTCCATAGTTATGTGTTGTGACTTCTTTTTGTTTCTGATTTTATTTACTGAGCCTTCCATCTTTGTTTCTTAGTTTAGCTAAAGGCTTACTGATTTTTTTTTTCTTTGCAAAAACCCAACTTTTTGTTTTTATCTTTTTTGACTTTTTTTTTTTAAAGTCTCAATTTCATTTATTTATGCTCTGATTTTTCTTTCTTACCTTCTACTAATTTTGGGTGTGGTTTGTTCTCATTTTTCTAGTTCCTTGAGAAGCATCATTAGGTAATTTATTTGACATCTTTCGAGTTTGTGACATAGGCATTTATTGCTATTCATTGCTATGAAATTGCCTCTTGATATTGTGTTTACTATGTCCCCTAGGTGTTATGTTATGTTTCTATTTTAATTTGTTTCAAAAAATTTTTAAATTTAATTTCTTTCTTTACTCATTGGTTATTTAATTAGGCGCATGTTGTTTAATTTATATATATTTTTGCAATTTAAAATATTTCTCTTGCTACGTATTTCTAGTTTTATTCCATATAAATTTGTTTAATTTATATATATTTTGTAATTTAAAATATTTCTCTTGCTATGTATTTCTAGTTTTATTCCATTGTGGACAAAAAAGAATTGATATGATTTTGAGTTTTAAAATTTTTTTGAAACTTGTTTTGTGTCTTAACATACAGTCAGTGCTAAAGAATGTTCCATGCGCTAATAATAAATGCATATTCTGAAACTGTCAGGTGGAATGTTCTGTAAAATGTCTTTAAATTCATTTTGTCTCTAGTATAGTTTAAATGTGTTCTTTTTTTTTTGAGACAGTGTCCCATTTTGTCACCCCTGGTAGAGTACTATGGCGTTATAGCTCACAGCAGCCTCAGACACCTGGGCTCAAGTGATTCTCTTGCCTCAGCTTCCTGAATAGCTGAATAGCTGAATAGGGATTACAGGCACCTACCACAACACCTGGCTGTTTTTAGAGGAAGGGTCTCGTTCTAGCTCAGGCTGGTCTTAAACTCGTGAGCTCGGGTGATCTGCCCACCTAGGCCATCCCTAGTGTTGGGATGACAGGCGTGAGCCACTGCACCTGGCCTTAAATGTGTTGTTTCTTGTTGATTTTCTGTCTAGATGGTCTGTCCAATGCCAAGAGTGGAATGTTGAAGTCTACATCAACATTTCTACCTCTCTCTCTCTCCCTTTAGGTTTAACAGTATTTGCTTTATATATCTAGGTGCTCCAGTGTTAGGTACATATATATTTCTAGTTGTTATATTTATTTGGTTTTTGTTTCTATGTATTATCTTTTGACATCCTTTCATTTTCAGGTTACGTGTGTCTTCATAGGTGAGGTTAGTTTCTTGTAGGCAGCATATAGTTGAGTCTTTTTCTTATTCTTTTAAAATCCCTTCAGCCAGTCGTTATCTTTGAAATGGGGAATTTCATCCATTTACTGTCAAGGTTATTACTGATAAGTGATGATTTAAAACTGTCATTTTATTGATTGTTTTCCTGTTGTTTTGTACATCCTTTGTTTCCTACATTCTCTCTTTGTGTGATGGGGTGGCTTTCTGTACTAAGGTTTGAGTCCTTTATCTTTTTCGCATCAGCTCTACCCGTTTGTTTTATAGTTTCACATTTTTTCATGATGGTGGCTATCATCTTTTTACTTCCAAATGTACGACTCTTATTTCTTGTAATGCTGGTCTAGTGGTGTTGAATTCCCTTTTCTTTTGCTTGTCTGTGATTTATTTCTCCTTCCTTTTCAAAAAATAGCTTTGTTGGGCATAATCTTGGTTGGAAAATTTTTTTCAGTATTTTTAATATATCATTCCAATTCTCTCCTTGGTTTCTGCTGAGAAATCCTCTATTAGCCTAATGGAGATTCTCTTATATGTGACTTGATGCTTTTCTCTTGCTATTTTTAGAATTCTTTGTCTTTGACTTTTGACAATTCGATATAATGTGTCTTGGAGGGGTGCCATTTGGTATGTATCTATTTGGGGTTCTTTGAGCTTCCTGGATCTGGATGTACATCTATATCCCAAGAGTTGAGAAAATTTCAGCCATTACTTCATTAAATGTTTTCTACGTATTTTTCCTTTTCTTCTTCTGGCATGTCCACAGTATGAATAAGTGTTTGTTTAATAGTGTCCAATAAATTCTGTAGACTTTTAAAATTCTTTTTAATTTTTTTTCTTTTTTCCTCCTTCTCTTTCTTTCCCACCACCTCCTCCTCCTCCTCCTCCTTTTTTTTTCTTTTTGGTCTGCCTGTGCTATTTTGAAAGACCTGCCTTAAAGTTCAGAAAGTTCTTCTTCTTGGTCTAGTCTATTTTTGAAGCTCTTGCACACACACACACACACACACACACACATACATTTTAAAGATAGGGTCTTGCTCTATCACTCAGGCTATAGTGCAGTGATGTCATCACAGCTCATTGGAATCTCAAATTCCTAGGCTTAAGCAATCCTCCTGCCTTAGTCTCACTAGTAGCTGGGATTATAGGTGTGCCAAACCACACTTGGTTATTTTCTATTTTTTGTAGAGCTAGGGTCTTGCACTTGCTCAAGCTAGTCTTGAACTCCTGGCCTCAAGCAATCCTCATCCTCCTGCCTTGGCCTGCAATAGTGCCAGGAGTATAGGTATGAGCAACTGCGCCCAGCCATGAATCTCCTGATTATATTTTTAATTTCATTCATTGCGTTTTTCAGCTGTAGAATTTCTGTTTAATTATTTTTTATGATATCTATCTCCTTGTTGAATTTATCTTTCATATCATGTACTGTTTTCCTGGTTTCCTTGAATTGTCCATCTATATTCTCTGTATCTCACTGAGTTTCCTTGAGATTATTATTTTGACTTCTTTTTCTGGAATTTCATGTATTAAGAGAGTATTATTGTGTTCCTTTGGAGGTGTCATATTTCTTTGCTTTTTCATGTTGGATGTGTCTTTACATTAGTTTCTTTTTTTTTTAGACAGAGCCTCAAGCTATCCGCCTGGGCAGAGCGCCATGGCCTCACAGCTCACAGCAACCTCCAACTCCTGGGCTCAAGCGAGTCTCCTGCCTCAGCCTCCCAAGTAGCTGGGACCACAGGCGCCCGCCACAACCCCCGGACATTTTTTGGTTGCAGCCGTCATTGTTGTTCGGCGGGCTAGGGCTGAATTCGAACCCGCCACCCTAGGTATATGTGGCTGGCACCCCAGCCACCTGAGCCACAGGCACCGAGCCTTTACATTAGTTTCTACATATCTGGTAGAATAGTCAACTCTTCCAATTTTATGGCATAGTTTTCATAAGGAAAAATTTATCCATTTGCAGGTGTATTGGGGTGTTAGTTTGGTGGAGTGTATTTGCTCAGGTTCTAGGTGGATGTAATAGCATAGTCTTCATGTAGTTTCTTTAACTATAATCCAAGATGGTGATGTCTGTGAGTGTCTCAGTGGCTGGGCTGGAAGAGTTTATGGTGACAGAGGTGATGTGGTTTTGCCAGGAGTGGGTTTGCCAAGCTATTTCTCAGGTTGGAAGCCCATTCATGTACATAGTTGGTCAGCCAACTTAGAACCTGGCTCACTGGGATTGGGGCCATAGGGCTGCTACTCTGTCTGGGGTAGCAAGTAGTTGCTTAGCCAGCTGATCTTGGGGCATGCCTTCCAGAGGTGACCTATAGCTTATGTCTTAGGCCCATGACATGAGCACCCAGCTGCTCAGAGCCTTGGGGGTATGTCTGCCAAAGGTGATCCATGGAGCTGTTTCTCAGACTGGGGACATGGGAACAAAGCTGCTCAGCTGTCCTTCTCTAGTTCTTTTGAATATTTTGTGTTCTACAATTTGACATTAATGTAGCAAGACATACATCAATTTGCTTTCATTTTATCCTGCTTGGAAATTGTTTGACTTTGGAATATGAGGACTGATGCTTTTAATCAATTCTGAAACTATTATGTCTTTAATTTGGAAAAAAAATAATAGAGACAATGGGGAAGAATTGCCCTGCCCATTTTCTCTATTATCTACTTCTCAAAATCTGATTAGAAGTTAGTTTCTCACTCTTTTCTACTAATCTTTTAACCCGTCTTTCAAAATACTTATGTCTCTGTAATTCTAGGATACATTCTTCTTCTTTTCTTTTCTTTTTTTTTTAGCTGTGCTAAGTCTACTGTTTAATGTTTCTATTAAGTCTCTAGTGCCAAACATATTTTTTACTTCAAGAAATTTGATTTGGCTCCTTGTCAAAGCTTATAAACCTTTTTGAGAATCCTTCATCTTTCAATTTACTTCCAATACCCTCTCTCTCTTGCTCTCTCTCTCTCTCTTTTTTTTTTTAAACAAATATTAGGCTAAATATATGAAATTGTAGACCTATAAATTAAAATAGTATGTGATGAGTCCAATGTTTGCAATCTTTATGGATGAGATTCTGTCATTTGTGCTTTCTGCAAATTTTCACTGATATCATTTTATTTTCTTATGTTTCCAGTGATTTTGGTTTTTATCTGGAAATCTTTGTAGTCCATATTTAAAGTGTGTTCCTCCAGATAGGAGATGTGTTTGTTTCTGCCAGGTACCTGGGGGCAATACTGATATGGAGAAAATTTAAATTCTTTGCTTGGGTTTTGGGGGCCACATAGGGTTTAGTCAGATACACCAGCAAGGGGAAACTTAGAATTTGGAATTAGGAATTATCTAGGCAGATTTTTTAATCCTTTCTTTCACTCTGTTAATAATCAAAGCCAAAAAAACTATTACCATCATCTCTAAATCTTCCCCCTCCCCACCTTCTTCCCCTAATGATATTGCTCTTTGAGAGTTTCTGAAATGACTCTCACCTCAAACTCATATTTTTCTTGACTCTTATCTACATGGGCTTTAAAATCCAGGGCCCAGGCTACCCAGGATGGATAGATGTCCTATGAGAAAATACCAATCCAACACTAGTTTACCTCTCTGGATTCTCACTTTCCACTTTAAGGCTTCTAAAGATTTCCCTTGCTTTTTCACCAGGCCAGTGTTCTGTACCAAATGGTATCTTCTGATATCTAGTGGCTCTAACAGAATGATCAGAAAGAGAAGTTCTAGTCTCCTTTCATCTTTAGGCATTAAATCCAGCTTCTTAAATGACATGAATTCAGTAAGGTACCAATATGAAATGATTTTGCTTTTCTCTAATCATTGCCTTCAAACATTCAAAGTCAAACACTCTATGCTCTTGTTTAATGACATCTTGGCCAAACCTTTTAGCTTTATGGTCACTTGCAATGTAGTTCACTTTGAAATTTAAATCCCATTTGAACTCTTACTTCTTTCCTTTCTACCAGCCTTGTCTAGAAGACCATGCAGTGGAACAGGGTGGGCTCTGCTCCTTCATTCCTTCTTTATCTTTTCTTCTTCAGTCTCCATGGTGATCCTTCCATATGGCTCCACAGTTCATAGATCCATGGGATGGAGGTGAAAGTACTCCATATCCTTCTCCAGTAGCATCATATAATGCAAGGTACCTCTTTGGTGTGGGATGCCCTACCTGCTTCTAAGCTTCAAGAAGCAGATATAAGTTTCGGATCACATATAAGTACAAACTCCGAGAGGCACCTGGTAAACTTCCCATGTACTTTCCCATGTTTTCCTCTCTGGCAGCAGAATCAGGGGAAAGCTACGGGTTCAACAGCTCAGCAGAGATCCAACTGGGGAGAGGGGTTAATAACTTCTTCTGGTTGCACCCCCAATTGTGCCAGAGAGTCTCCTGGAGCTCTCCTCATTTGGTTTAGGGGGAGGAAATACTTGGATTCAGACTGTTGTTCAGGAAAACCTAGAAACTAAACCTGCACAGTGCCATATTTTGACTCCTCAACCCACATTCAGCACACCCCAGCAGTTTGCTGGTATGCATGTGGATAAAGGTGAGAGGTTTCAGAATATACCAATAGTCAATGAATGGTATTAAAGATAAGTTCAACAAATGTTTCTGTTATCATTAATTTTTAGGAAAAATAATACTCCAGGGAGACATCTAATATACATATAGGGTAGGAGTCTGTGGAAGATCCTTGGCCAATGGTATTGTTTTTGGATATAGAAAATGATGTCTTAAAACCAAAAACTAGGTTAAGTGTTCTAATCCATGTTTTATACAAAAATCACTTCAAATTTTCTCTGGCTGCCACTGAGGGTAGAATGGAAGTTTATTTGTACAAAACATGCCTTATTATAAGCCAACATGTTTAAGAGAGGAAAGAGACTATTAGACGACACAATGACAACTTCTAAATGTCTGTTTTTAAATTTTATATATATATAAAATACATCCCAGAAATATTTAGTGTGCCAGTAAAAATGTTTTGTGTTTCCATAAATTAAAGCTTTATCGGTACCATTGTCCTCAGTAGAACAGAGAAACAAAATAAACTGCACAAGGAGCTAAGCTGAAAATTAGTTGTCTCCATATTCACACTCTTGGCACGGGCTTCCTGCCAGCAACTTGATTTTGCTAAGATTTTCCCACCATTATAGTGTCTAGAATTCCAAGCTATGATAGTTGACGCAAATGAAATCTGCAGTCATTGTTAATATAACCCTTTGTTATGGGCCATGGTGCAGTTTCCTGATTTTTTCTTTAAAAAAAGACTCAGTGACCCCAGGTCAGTTACATTAAATCTGGATTTTATTTTCTTCTCAAATTTTAACTCATCAGAAACAGGATTTTTTTTTTATAGAAATGCATAAATATAGAGTGGTATGGTATATTTTCAATTTTAATAAATGACCTGTCTTTTCCTTCCCTTATTCCACTTAGCATTTATTCTCAAAGGGGGAAAAAACACAAGAAAAAATGTAGAAAAGATAAATTAATGTGACATTTAGAGTAAGATTTTAATGACATAAAGGCCAGTAATGTCAGAGTTATGCCTTTTGCTTTCATAATTTTAACTAGACAGGATTTCAGGGTGTTGTTACTAAAATGAACCTCATAAAGAGAAAGTAAAAAAATGCATGAATTTAAAGAAAATGTGTGTCAGTGCAGTTCTATTTGTTAACGCAACCACAGCAAAATCAATATTTAATTAAGCATTATCTTTTCACACCCTTCTTTCCACCTCCCTTGGGTGTCCCACACATGGTTTTGGAAACCCTCTTTGGGGTTTAAAGATAACAAGAAAAAGAACTTCATTGACTCAGACTCACATCTTATTTAAACCAAAATTGGAATTTTTCTGTTGGATTGCAGACTTCCTTTACTAAACCGACTATAAACAAATCAAACAAACAAATCAAACAAATACTGTATGTATGGTTTGAATTATTTTTTAAAAGATCATGTTACCACAATTGACATAAAGGATTTTTTCTCAACACTCCAGTATTCCGTTGCATGCATTGTCCCAGGCACAATATACTCCCTGCCCCTTGGAGGCAGATGATAATCACTGCCTGTCATGAATGGGTTTGTTATAGTTGCCTCCTCCATAATCATTTTTAGGCCTAAATTCACCAAGTTGTATCCCATCTGTCACCTTTGGCCCAGTTAAAACTTCCCCTCATTGTTGTTTGCAATCGAACCCACTTGTTCCTCATCTAGCTGACTCAAACCCAACACAGCCCACAGCTGCTGACATGATGGCCAACACCACAGCCATGTCTTGTTTTTTATTGTTGTTGAGACGAAGTCTCATTCTATTGCCCTGAGTAGAGTGCAGTGGCATCATCATTATAGCTCATAGAAAACTCAACTCCTGGGCTCAAAGCATCCTTTTGCTTCAGCCCCCTGAGTAACTGGGACTACAGGTGTGTACCACAATACCTGGCTGGGTTTTATATTTTTTATAGAGATGGGGTCTCACTCATTCTTGCTCAGGCAAGTCCAGAATTCCTGAACTCAAGTGATCCTCCTGCTTCACTCTCCCAGAGTGCTAGGATTACAGGTGTGAGCCACTGTGCCTGGCCAGAGTCATGTAAATATTAAGAAGTTCTCCCCTGTCCACATGGTTTCTTTAAACTAGCCAATCACAAGCCCCACAGGAAAGCCTCAGGCAAAATGCCCATAGGCCTCAATAAAGGCACAGACAGTCCCACAGGTTCTCTCTTGGCTTGTCAAATGTCCCCAAGGAAAACACAGCACCCATAGCCAGGATATGTCTGTGGATGTTTCTATTGTTGTCTGAATCATGGCTCAGTAATTCTTCATGCTGTTCTTAACTCTCCAATCATATCAAGTTGATAACTGTTCTCATCCAGAAAATTTGTCTGTGTAGACTAGTCTGCTATTCCCCAAAGCAGGAATTCCCAAATAAATTTTGATTATTTATATTGATCTATGGATATGATATTTATGACTTTTCTTCTGTTGAAGATATTTAAACAAGTTCTAGAAGCTTCAAAAACTCCTACCAGAGAGAAAATCTGGAAATAATCAAAGCAATGAAAGTATTCTTGAAATAAACGTGCCACTTCTCAAAGTAAATATTTGAAGATAATAATATATATATGTGTAAATAAATTCTGGCATGCTAATTAAAAATAAACTAGGTTTTATGTACTTCTAATTGATTTAATTCACCAGAAATGTGGGAATAATATGATTACTTAGGATATCTGAGAGATATTTTAAACTACATTAAGACATGGACAAATAAGATTTGTGTTATAACATTAAGCAAATTTAAGCTGACTACTCACTGAGTAATTACACAACGTAAGTTTGTGTCAGTGCAATTTGCTTTCAATGTTATTATTGTAAAATTTCTATTTCTCTACTAAAACTTTGGAAGAAAACTATTTGTAACCTTTTCCTTATTTCTTTTTTCAATGATTAACATGTTAATTTTCTAAAAAAAATTATTCTATCATCTATTTGCCTCACATAGCAATGTGTGTAGTGCAGTTTTATTACTATGTTAGTTGTCTATAGCCGTTGTAATAAATCACTGGGAACTTTGTGGCTTATGACAACAGAAGTCTACCATCTCATGGAAGGCCAAAATTGGTTCCACTGGGCCAAAATCCAGGTGCTGATAGGTCCATGCTCTCTCTGGAGGGCCTAGGGAAGATTCTTGTGACTGCTGATATTCCTTGGCTTGTGGCCACATCTCTCAAATTTCTGTCTCTGAGGTTGCACAGCCTTCTCCTCTTCTGTATCATAGTTTCCTCTTAACTCTCTCTCCCTCTCTTTTTTTTTTTGACACAGAGTCTTGATCTCTTGCCTTGGCTAGAGTATAGCGGTGTCATCATAGCTCATTGCAATCTCATACTCCTGAGCTCAAGTGATCCCACTGCCTCAGTCTCCCATGTAGCTGGGATTATAGGTATGCACCATCATACCTACTAATTTTTTCTATTTTTTGCAGGGACAGGGTCTCAAAATCCTGACCTCAAGTGATTCTCTCACCTTGGTCTCTCAAAGGGCTAGGATTATAGGCATGGGTCATCACACCTAGCCTCACATATCATTTATGAGGATACATGTGATTGCATTTCAGGCCCCCAACCAGATAATCCAGGATAATCTCACCATATCAAGATCCTTAACTTAATCACAGCTTTTATCAACATTTATAGATTTAAATAATTAGGAGTTAATAATATCTTTAGGGGCTGTTATTCAGCCTACCACATGCTCTATTTTGCAGCATTTTCCTAGGTTTTTTCCCTTTCAATGATGCAGTAGCAGAAAGAGAATAATAAAGACTAAGAATGTTGACTAATTTGGGGTAATTCTCAGGTTTCTTCACCTGGTTCTCTTGTTTTCTGACCTGGGAGTACCAAAGTGCAATGGTTTGAATGTTTCCTCCAAAATTCATGTTGAAAAAAAATATCTTTTTTGAGATAGAGTCTTACTCTGTCACCCTGGGTAGAGCACCATGACATCATAGCTCACATCAACCTCAAACTTCTGAGCTCAGGTGATCCTCTTTCCTCAGCTTCCTGAGTAGCTGGGACTACAGGTACCCGCCATGACACCTGGCTAGTTTTTCTATTTTTAGTGGAGATGGGATCTCACTCTTGCTCAGGCTGATCTCAAATTCCTGAACTCTAGCAATCCATCTGCCTTAGCCTGTTACAGTGCTAGAATTACAGGTATGAGCCACTGTGCCTGGCCTTCATGTTGAAATTTAATTATTATTTTAACAGTATCAAAAAGTGGGACTTAAGAAAAATAATGTGTTGAGATAAGCAAAATAAAAGTCTGAAAATTATTTATACAATAGAAATTCATAAGGAAAATCTAGGTGAGTATAATTTTAATCAAACTCATTCCTCTATTCTTTGATTATAAGAAAGAGGTAGTATTGCAACTAATGAATTGAAATAAGAGGGAGTTAGGTAAATTCATTGTAAGGAGGAAGTTTTCAAAAGGTCAAAGTTATCCAGCGATGGAATGACAGATGATGACATTTATCATTAGAGGTTATTAAAACATAGGCTGGAGAGCCCTTGGCAGGGATTATACTGATTCCCAAATTTGACAAGCTGTAGGAGATAAATGTGGGAAGATGCTGAGAAAACAAGCTACACAAGTGAAAAATCACGTTCAGGGGCAATGTATCAGGCACATCTAGGAAATGGTTGCAATTCAAGTTTGTGCATGAAATAGTGGAAATAGTTCGCAATTGTAGTGAGGAATTTAGATTCCAGTCTTGGTTTTGTCCCTAACAAGCTTTGTCCTTTTTTTTTTTTTTGGAGACAGGATAATGCTCTGTCACCTGGGCTAGAGTGCAGTACTGTCATCATAGCTCACTGCAACTTTCAACTCCTGAGCTCAAGAAATCCCCCCTGCTTCAGCCTCCTGAGCAGCTGTCAGTATAGGTTAAGTACCATCATGCCTGGCTAACTTTTCAATTTTTTTGAGAGACATGGTCTCTCTCTTGCTCAGGCTGGTCTCAAACTCCTGACCTCAACTGATCCTCCTGTCTCAGCCTCCCAGAGTGCTAGGATCACATGATGTGTAATTTTTGTGCACATTACATCATGTCTCTGGGACTTAGTTTTCCTGTCTGCAAGAATAAATCAGACAAGATGTATGGCGTTTACATGCTAAAAATCTGATTTGTGTTTCTGGGGTTGGCCTAGAAGAAATAAATTTCCAAAGTCCCTGGAAAATTCTTTATGACATTCAGGTGACAGAGAATTATCCTGGAATGACTGTCTGTGCCAGCTGGGTAAGGCTGTGCAATCTGGCTGCTTTTCTGGAGCCAGCGGGATTTCTGCCCAGGATATGTCTGTTACCTGCAGGGCAGGCGGGCATGGGTAGAGCTGGCATGCTGGAAGGTAGAAACTCAGATACCTCACCATCTTGGTACCAACTATCGTCTTGGTTACTTACTTATTACTCAAATAGGAGGGTCTGAGGAGGTTGATGAAAAGGGGATAGTATGATGATGTGAGGTGCTCTTTTTGTGGGTACCTTGCTTAGAAATTTCAAGCTTCTGGAAGGTGGGTGGCTCAGCATGGATTTTAATTTCTTATGAATGAGCCAATAAACTTTGGCTTT
>NW_003852591.1:1913049-1914553 GCF_000181295.1 Otolemur garnettii | reverse complement strand
CTCCCTCCCTCCCTCCCTCCCTCCCTCTCTCTTTTCCCTTTCCTTCCCTTTCTTCCTTTCTCTCAAATTCTCCATCTACTTTCTCTTAGAGAATATTTATTTGCTAAGCCCCACGCCTTATAACTCTTAATTTTTTACTTTTTTAAGGGAGGGATTGTATTCTAATGGCTATCTCTTGTGTTTGATCTTCTTAGCCTAAATATTTCCACCCCGGATCTCTCCTCTTTACTAAATATAGGTTAGATAAATAAAGGTTATTCCTATGTTTGTTAAATATATTTATTTAAATTTATCACATTAATTTTTATTAAACATTTATTATTAATAAAGATGTAATTATGGGTTCAGAGCAGACGTTTTGAAAACCAAAAAGACAAAGAGGAGAATAACATGATGAGAAAAAGTTTTACTTTCAGCACTGCTGGTCCTAATAGATGTTTTTGAGTCCAGGCTCTGCCTGAGCCTGCAGGAATTCACCAGGTAGATTCAATTTGTAGGATGAAAAGTCAAAAAATACCCACTACTGCTTGTGTTGCTATTCTAACTGGTAGGCACCAACACAAGAGACAGTATGTAAACAAATGCACCACAAGTCTGGTTAAAAGGGAATCGGCTGAAAGAAATAATATCCCTGCAACGCTGATCTTTTAGCATCACTTGGTGCCATGAATCCCATTGATTGTCACCTGTGAATTCTGGAAACTTACTTTTCTATCAGTTCACTTCTATGCTTGTAACTATATCTCCCCCCTCCTCTTTACCCTCATTCCTCACAAATTCTTTTTTTTTTTTTAAATCCATATTCCCCCCAGGTCTATAGTTTTTCTTTTATTTCAATTTGGCTTTTATTTATGTTCTTGGCCAATACACTCCAGTTCTGAAAACTTGTAATGTGTTTCTCACCCAGAACCATCTGCATGTTTCCACATACTCATGTATTTATTTGGTATAGGTCAGGAACAGTTGCTTCTCTTTTCGCCTTTGGGAGGATTTGGATAAGTTGGTGAGATTTTCAACTCCAAGTCATAATGGAAGAGCCCAGAGATGGGCCTTCTGGCAGGGAGCTTCTTTCTCGGGCTAATTCCTGTAGATTAGCGTTATCCCCTGATTTTTCACCATGTTGCTGAGAAAGTGGCAACAAGCAGCTTCCCAGAGCCGCTGACAGTGACAGAGTCTTGGATGCACTGGGATACTCTCACACGCTGCCCATCAGTGCAGAGGACTCTCATCACCCTGTCGTTTGTCTCCACCTGTTTGTTGGCCTTCTCCATGGAGATCACTTGCTCTTTGTTCAGGTGGAAGGTCACATATAGGTACGGACAGTTTTTTGCCCAGCAAAGCAAGAGATCAAGACACTGTGTTGATTAAAGCAGCCTCATTATTTCCATCATTCTTTCTTCCTCACTTTCAATTTTTACTAAAGAACTAGGGTCCCTGGGTGGCTCTTGTGGCTCAGAGGAGTAGGGAACCAGCCCCATATACCAGAGGTGGCAGGTTCAAACCC